>NC_057800.1:290964950-291264950 GCF_018294505.1 Triticum aestivum
GGCACCGGAGTGGTCGGGGGCGCCGGCGGACGTGTCCGGTCAGGCGGCGGACATGTCCGTCGGTGGCTGGGAGCTGTTTTTTTTTTAAACTAGGGTTTGAGACGAGGGGATCCGGGATTTGGAGGAGGGGGTCTATAAATAGACATAAGTGGAGCTAGGAGAGTCCAAATGAGGTGCGGTTTTCGCCCACACGATCGTCATCGAACGCTCTAGGGCATGGAGCAGAGTTTGGTGGGTTTTGGGCCAAATTTGGGGGGTGTTGGGCTGCAACACACACGAGGCCTTTTCGGTCCCTCGGTTAACCATAGGAGTATCAAACGAAGTCCAAATGACCCGAAATTTGACAGGCGGTCTACCGGTAGTAAACCAAGGCCGCTTGGCAAGTCTCGGTCCAATTCGGAAATGTTTAAACCCCACACACGAAAGAACACTAGAAATGACCACCGGAGGAGAACGAAGCGTCGGAATGCAAAACAGACAACGGGGAAAATGCTCGAACGCATGAGATGAACATGTATGCAAATGCGATGCACGAGATGACATGATAAGAGATGCACGAAAAAGAAAACAACACACGGAGACAAAGACCCGAACCCGAGAAATAAATATAACTAAGCGCCGGAGACGGCAAGAGTTGGATACAAATATGGAAATTATATCTGGGGCGTTACAACACTCCACCACTACGAAAAGATCTCGTCCCGAGATCTAGGACTGAAAGAACTCCGGGTACTCAGAACGGAGGTGATCCTCGCGTTCCCAGGTAGCTTCACGGTCGGAATGGTGAGACCACTTGACTTTGAGAAATTTAATTGACTTGTTGCGAGTCTTGCGTTCAGTCTCTTCAAGAATAGCAACTGGGTGCTCACGATAGGAGAGATCTTCTTGGAGCTCAATGTCCTCGAAGTTGACGGTGCGGTCAGGAGTCTTGAAGCACTTACGAAGCTGAGAGACATGGAACACATCATGAACATTTGCAAAGTTTGAAGGAAGCTCAAGTTGATAGGCGAGGTCGCCTCTCTTGCTGACAATCTTGAAAGGTCCCACGTATCTAGGGGCAAGCTTCCCTTTGATACCGAAGCGATGAGTACCTTTCATAGGAGAGACGCGGAGGTAAACGTGATCTCCGATCTCGAAAGCCAGATCACGGTGCTTACTATCATAGTAGCTCTTCTGGCGGGACTGGGCTGCTTTGAGGTTATCACGAATGACTTTGCACATTTCTTCTGCTTCTGTGATTAAGTCATTACCCAGCAGCTGACGTTCACCGGTTTCGGACCAGTTGAGAGGGGTACGGCACTTCCTGCCATACAGAATTTCAAAAGGGGCCTTGCCCGAACTTGCTTGAAAGCTGTTGTTGTAAGAGAATTCAGCATAAGGAAGACAATCCTCCCACTTCATGCCGAAGGAGATCACACAAGCCCTGAGCATATCTTCAAGAATCTGATTGACACGCTCGACTTGACCGCTCGTTTGAGGATGGAAAGCTGTGCTGAAGCGGATGTTGGTGCCCATGGCTTTCTGAAAAGAATCCCAAAACTTGGAGGTAAAGATGCTGCCACGGTCTGAAGATATCACTTGAGGAATACCGTGCAGAGAGACAATGTGAGAGGTATAGAGTTCCGCCAATTGAGCTACAGTGATCGACTCTTTGATAGGCAGAAAGTGAGCCACTTTGGTGAGCTTGTCGATGACAACAAATATAGCATCATTGCCACGCTTGGACTTTGGAAACCCAGTCACGAAGTCCATTTCAATGTGGTCAAACTTCCATTCTGAAATGGCAAGAGGTTGGAGGAGACCAGCTGGCCTTTGGTGTTCTGCCTTCACTCTTCTGCAGACATCACATTCATTCACGAATTGAGCGGTCTCGCGCTTCATTCGAGTCCACCAATAAGTTTGCTTGAGATCCTGATACATCTTCGTACTCCCAGGGTGGATGGAGAGGAGAGAGTTGTGAGCCTCGTTCATGATCACCTTACGAAGTTCACCTTTGGGCACAACAATTCGATCCTCGAAGAAGAGAGTGTCCTTGTCATCAAGTCGGTAGCACTTGTACTTGGACTGACTCTTTGCAATACCAATCTTCACCTTTTTCACCATAGCATCAAGAAGTTGGGCTTGGCGAATCTGGTCTTCTAAGGTAGGAGAGACTTGAAGGTTGGCGAGGAAACCTTGAGGAACAATTTGCAGATTAAGTTTGCAGAAAGCTTCGCAAAGCTCGGGTTGATAAGGCTTAAGAATCAGACTGTTTCAATATGCTCTCCTGCTCAAAGCGTCAGCAATCACATTGGCCTTGCCTGGAGTATACTCAATACTTGGATTGTACTCTTGAATCATCTCGACCCATCGAGTCTGCCTGAGGTTGAGATTAGGCTGGGTGAAGATGTACTTGAGACTCTTGTGATCAGTGAAAATGTCCACTTTTCTTCCCAATAGAAGATGTCTCCAAGTCAACAAAGCGTGCACAACTGCCGCCAACTCGAGATCATGAGTGGGGTAGTTCTTCTCATTAGGTTTCAACTGGCGAGAGGTATAAGCAACAACTTTCTTCTCTTGCATCAGTACAGCACCGAGACCTAGGAGAGAGGCATCACAAAAGACCTCGTACGGCTTGGTTTCATCAGGCGGAGTCAGAACTGGAGCAGTGATCAATTTCTCTTTCAAAGTGTTGAAAGCAATATCACACTCCGGAGACCAAACGTACTTGACGTGCTTCTGAAGAAGATTTGAGAGAGGCTTGGCGATCTTAGAAAAGTTTTCAACGAATCTTCTGCAATAGCTTGCGAGACCGAGAAAACTGCGGAGTTGCTTCACGTTCTGAGGAGGTTCCCAATTCACAATTGCAGACACCTTCTCAGGATTCACGGAAATGCCCTTGGCAGAGATGATATGACCAAGATAAAGAACCTCATCGAGCCAAAATTCACACTTGGAGAACTTGGCGTAGAACTGATGTTCCCTGAGCTTGTCAAGAACCAAACGCAAGTGCTTGGCATGATCTTCCTTGTTCTTCGAGAAAACCAGAATGTCGTCGAGATAGACCAAAACGAATTCATTGGTGTAGGGGCTGAAGATGAAGTTCATCATGCGAGAGAACGTCGGAGGAGCGTTGGCGAGGCCAAAAGACATGACGGTATATTCATATGAACCAAAGCTTGTTCTGAACGCCGTCTTGGGAATATCTTGCTCACGAATACGAATCTGATGATAACCCATACGGAGATCAAGCTTGGAGAATACTTGAGCACCCTTGAGTTGTTCGAACAGCTCATTGATGTTGGGCAGTGGGTATTTGTTCTTGATGGTCTTCTTGTTTACTGGACAGTAATCAACACAAAGTCGACTCGATCCATCCTTCTTCTTCACAAAAAGAACACCACAACCCCACGGAGAAGTACTAGGCCGAATGAGCCCCAATCTTTCTTGCTCATCGAGTTGTTTCTTCAGCTCCTTCAACTCTTCAGGTCCGAGCTTGTAAGGACGTTTGCACACAGGTTCCATGCCAGGCTCAAGTTCAATAACGAATTCAACTGGCCGGTGTGGAGGCATTCCTGGGAGCTCTTCTGGAAAGACGTCTTGATACTCACAAACGACAGGAATTTGAGAGATGGCATCCAATTCACCCTTCTCATTGAGAGAAAACAACCGGATGGTATTATCCCGAGCGGCAAAGACAATGACATCCTCAGACGAATGAGTCAGTTGAATCTGCCTGGCTGCACAATCAAGCTGAGCTTTATGCTTAGAGAGCCAGTCCATCCCGAGAATAAGATCGATATCCGAGTTGCCAAGAACCGTAGGAGAAGCCAAGAACTTGTAGTCACCCAGAGTGATAGAAACATCCGGAACGATGGAGTTAGCCTGCATGCGCTTACCGGGAGAGACAACTGCTAAAGGACAAGGCAAAATTTGCAAAGGCAACCCATGCTTAGATGAAAATGGTCTTGAGATGAAACAATGCGATGCACCCGTGTCAAAAAGAACATTTGCAGGAATATCATTAACAGGAGGGTTACCCATGATCACATCTGACGAGTCCTCTGCCTGAGCTGCATTCATCAAGTTGACCTTGGCGGACTTGGGGTTATGCTTGACCATAGCTGTACTTGCTGATCTGACAGGAGGAGGAGGAGGAAGACGCCTCTGGTTGGTACACTTGTTGGCATAGTGACCCTTCTGTTGGCACTTGTTGCACGTGACCTCTGAAAGCGGACGGTGATACGGAGCACTCGGTCTTGGAGCTTGAGACGAAGCCTTGTTCTGAAAGCCTGGGTTGGGTGGGTGGGAGAAACCACTGCCACCTTTGCTCTTCTGCTGAACGGCTGACGGAACGGAGGAGGAGGAAGCCAGTACTTCTGCTGCTTGACCACTTGAGTAGAGGAAGACGGAGTAACATCTCTGGCACGCTTCCTGGAAGCATCACACCTCAACTGAGCAGCCTCTTGCTTCAGTGCCATGTTGTAGAACTCATCGTATCTCAACGGCTCAAAGAGGACAAGAGCGAGCTGAATTTCCTCACGAAGACCACCCCTGAACTGATAGATCATGCTCTTCTCATCAGGAACATCCTGCTTGGCAAAACGGGCGAGCTTCTGGAACAACTTGTTGTAGTCATAGACAGACAAAGAGCCTTGCTTCAGATTGCGGAATTCCTGACGCTTACTCTCAACCACACTTTGAGGAATGTGATGAGCGCGGAAATCTTGACGAAAATCATTCCAAGTGATAACACGTCCACCTCTGGAATCCTTGTACTGCTGGAACCACTCTGCAGCCTGATCTTTGAGCTGGAAAGAAGCGAACTTGACGAAATCTTCAGGCCTGACGTTGCTGCATTCAAAATGCTTGCCCAGATCCACTAGCCAATCGTCAGCATCGGTAGCCTCAACACAACCGCTGAACGTCTTTGGGCCATTTGCGAGGAACTGGTTCAGTGTAGCAAATGGTGCTGATTATTGCCTTGATTCCCTTGACTGCCTTGATTCCGCTCTTGGAGGATTTGCATGATCAACTGTGTATTTGCATTAGTAGCTGCCATCACAGCTTGCCATGCTTCCGGAGGAGGCGGAGGTGGAGGCGGATCAGGATTCGGAGTCGTGCGCGTTGGAGGAGCCATCCTGAAGAGGTTGACCACCATTAGCACATTGATAGACAACAATATAGAAGCTGAATCCAACGGAATGAAAATGCAACATAAAGTCTTCACATCCGAACAAAATGAACGAATGCATTCCTCTTGAAGTGGTCACATATCCATAAATTGCGAAGCCACGAAGAATTAAGGTAGAGAAATAAATCAACAAGGTACGGATCAAGAACGAATAATCGGTAAGAAATCCCAATCTCAAACCAATATCCGTGGAAGAAGAACTAGAGCTACTAGAATTCCCACCTATGAAATTCCCGAACCTTTCTGGTTATGCAATCAGGTGTTGGGGATACAGGGGAAGCATAATATCTCACCCAAGCTAGCAAATCCTACATCCAGCTGTATCCATCCTTCAACACATAACCAAGAAACCTTCGGAAACCATCTATCTCAACCTTCGAAAAGCATCCGTTATACAAGTTATGGCGATACTCCCGAACTCCCGCCCCAGTACTGGGTGGCGTCGAGGTTATCTCACCAACGAACTGCATAAAAGAGATTTTCGATGTCGGCGAACATATCTCAAGTATACCAGAATTGCAACGATAAAATTGTGACGACAACACCTCGGAGCTCAACTCCCCGGGACACTGCCACAACCCCTAAAGACAGGAGGCACCAAGAACAATGTTCTCGTCACAAAACCATCGGAACAACTCCAAAATACTCGCGTGATCCTAAATTTTTTTTTTGTGAAATTTGAGAAGAGAAGGGTCAAAACTCTACGTCAGGATGCCTTACCAGAGCGATGAGGAGGCTGGGAAGTAAAAAGAATTCCTAAGCTCTCCGATATATAATTCCTAAGGACTCAAAACATTTTTCTAGACACAACTCGGCTGCTAAAAACGATCAAGCAATGGGGCTCCTAAGGTCGGGGAAGGCTCTGATTACCAACTTGTAACGCCCTCGATGCGGCTATAGCTCCCATGTGTCGAGGCACGACTTAGAGACATAACCGCATTGAAAGCAATGTCGCAAGTTAGGCAATCATTACAACATCCCATGTAGTATATGATAAAAAGGGGAAGATACATAGTTGGCTTACACTCGCCACGTCACATCAGAGTTCATAAATAACATCCATCAAACAAACACTCATGGCCCGACTACAGCGCCAAAATAGAAAAGAACCCAACGTGCGACAAGGCCCTGAATCGATCCCCAACTAGGCACCACTACTGATCATCGGGAAAGGAAACATAATAACGTTGAGAGTCCTCGTCGAACTCCCACTTGAGCTCGTACTCATCACCTGGAGCGAAATTACCTGGACCTGCATCTGGAGTTATAGTATCTGTGAGCCACGGGGACTCAGCAATCTCGCACCCTCGCGATCAAAACTATTTAAGCTTATAGGAATGGATAAGGCAAATATATGTGGAGCTGCAGCAAGCGACTAGCATATGTGGTGGCTAACTTATACGCAAAAGAGAGTGAGAAGAGGAGGCGAAGCACGAGCGAGAATCTAGAGGAACAACCTGCGCAAGCATTACTCCAACACCGTGTCCACTTCCCAGACTCCGCCGAGAAGAGGCCATCACGGTAACACACTCAGTTGATTCATTTAATTAATTAAGGTTCAAGTTATCTGCAACCGGACATTAACAAATTCCCATCTGCCCATAACCGCGGGCACGGCTTTCGAAAGTTCAATCCCTGCAGGGGAGTCCCAACTTAGCCCATGACAAGCTCTCACGGTCAACGAAGGAATAGACCTCCTCCCAAGACGTTCCGATCAGACTCGGTATCTCGGTAACTCATGACACTTCGACGGGTTAAAACAAGACCAGCAACACCGCCCGAATGTGCCGACAAATCCCGATAGGAGCTGCACATATCTCTTTCTCAGGGCACACTCAGATTGTCTTAGGTACGGGTAGGCCAGCCCAGAGTTGCCCCTGGTAGCCACCGGTAGCTGACAGGTGGACCAACACTCAGAGGAGCACTGGCCCGGGGGAGGTAAAATAAGATGACCTTTGAGTCTGCAGAACCCAAGGGAAAGAAAAGGCTAGGTGGCAAATGGTAAAACCAAGGTTGGGCATTGCTGGACAAGCTTTAATCAAGGCGAAATATCAAGGGGTTCCCATTATAACCCAACCGCGTAAGGGACGCAACAATCCGGGAACATAACACCGATATGACGGAAACTAGGGCGGCAAGAGTGGAACAAAACACTAGGCGAGAGGCCGAGCCTTCCACCCTTTACCAAGTATATAGATGCATTAAGATAACATAGCAATATAATGATATCCCAACAAGTAAATAAAAGTTCCAACAAGGAACGGCTCCAATCTTCACCTGCAACTAACAACGCTATAAGAAGGGCTGAGCAAAGCGGTAACATAGCCAATCAATGGTTTGCTAGGACAATGGTGGGTTAGAGGTTCAACATGGCAATTGGGAGGCTGACAAGCAAAAGGTAGGCATCGTAGCAGTGGCAAAGCAAAAGAGCGAGCAAACTAGCATAGCAAAGATAGTAGTGATTTCGAGGGTATGATCATCTTGCCTGCACAGTTGTCAGAGTTGGCTGGATCCTCACAAGCAAACTCAACGGGCTCCTTGGTAGTGAACTCGTCTCCCGGCTCTACCCAACAAGACAAACAAGCAACAAGGATACAATCAACCACGTGCAAGCCCAAGCAATATGATGAAATGATGATATGCTATGCGGGATGCGATGCGGGATGCAAAATGCAAGATATGACAGGAAATGCATGAACCTGGCCTCAACTTGGAAAACAAGTGTGCCACTGGATAGAGGGGATGAAATCGCTCGAAAACGATATAAAGATCATTGGAATCGGAGCTACGGTTTGGAAATGGCAAGCGCTTTAAGATATGACACCGGTCTGCGATTTACAGCAAGTAGGCACATAAATGCAACGAAATGAATATGCTACAACCACCAAACATGAAAACAAAATACATGGCAGTGATTTACATAAGATGGTTATCAAAACACTAGCACTGAGACATAGGCAAATTCATCCATTAAGAGGTTCAAACAAGCATGGAAAAAAATGAAATGCAAAACAGATTTCAGACTTAGTGAAATTAACACTAGCCTGAAATTTCAGATCACGAAGCCCTCTTCGGAGCAGCAAAACAACATGATACAAAACCTGAACATGACAAGTAATAACATGGCATGGAGCTACTCAACAAGCTTAACAAAACACCCAAAGTGACCTGGGGCCAGAAGGGTTCACAAAATACTCTACCGAGCTCACGAACATAGCTCGAACACAATCAGTTTTCGGACTTAGTGAAAACTGAGGCATGCAGAAATTTAACTCACGAAGGCATGTAAACGAGCTCGATGCACTCACTACGGTGCAAGTCATGGAAAGGAAAGCACATGACCCGCAAGAAGGCACAATGTGCTAGCTACACATGGCAAGAACAAAGGCATAGCATGCATGGAACACTAACGGTAGCATCGGCAAAATCGCAAACAAGTTGACGATCTGCCCAGATTAACAACGAAGCAAAAGTTGAGCTCGATTGAGTCAACCTAGAGCACTCCACATATGTAAACAAAGACATGGATGGATAGAGCATAACATAAATATCAAAACTCCCTTACTGATCATCCTCAAAAGAGGCACGGATCACTAGGAAACAAGCTAGACATATAGCATCATGAACTAAAATATCCCAGACTTAGTGAAAATCACTAAGTCTCTGAAATCAACAATCTCAGGTACCTCTCTTCGCAAGCTTGCACAAGACAACACACACATCCTAAAAATACATGGGAGGCACCTCTGGAAAGAAGGCAAAATGCTTAACAATTCATCCCAAAGGGGCACAGACATATCGTGCACGAATTAAACATGGCAAAAATGACAAAAGTGCATGATGAACTAACGGATCTGCAATTTAACTCACGAAGCCTCCTTCTAACAGCATTTTGGGCATCAAGATAACCTCAAATGCAAATGATGCAATGGAATGAAGTGATGTACATGTCGAGGCGAAGATTCTGATATATCATATGCCCAAAACAGAGCTACGGATGCAAAGTTACGGGCGGTCAAAGTATGCATAAAAAACTAGGTTAGGGGCGAAAAAGTCAACCGAGAACTCAGATCCAGATCGGGATCTCGCGGGTACTGTTCACGACACTGTTCACGGCGCGTTCTTCGAGAACTCCGGCGAGGGCGTGGTGGCCGGAGATGGAGGGGAGAGGCCGTGGCCGGTGAGGGGCGGCCGGATCCGGCCCGGACCTTGCCCCGGCCGGGTGGAGGGCGGCGGAGCTCACCGCGGTGAGTTGCGGCGGCGGTGGAGCGGCCGGCCGGCGGCTGGGCGGCGATGGCGAGGCTCGCCGGCGACGGAGGCGTGCGGCGGCGCGGGTCGACGGCGTAGGGGAAGACGGGCGGCGCGAGGCGGCGGGGAAGTGGCCCGCTCGGGCGGCGCGGGGGCCGGGCGCGGGCTCCCGCGGGCCGGCGGCGGCGGCGATGTGGTCCTGCCACGTGGCGGCACCGGAGTGGTCGGGGGCGCCGGCGGACGTGTCCGGTCAGGCGGCGGACATGTCCGTCGGTGGCTGGGAGCTGTTTTTTTTTTTAAACTAGGGTTTGAGACGAGGGGATCCGGGATTTGGAGGAGGGGGTCTATAAATAGAGATAAGTGGAGCTAGGAGAGTCCAAATGAGGTGCGGTTTTCGCCCACACGATCGTGATCGAACGCTCTAGGGCATGGAGCAGAGTTTGATGGGTTTTGGGCCAAATTTGGGGGGTGTTTGGCTGCAACACACACGAGGCCTTTTCGGTCCCTCGGTTAACCGTAGGAGTATCAAACGAAGTCCAAATGACCCGAAATTTGATAGGCGGTCTACCGGTAGTAAACCAAGGCCGCTTGGCAAGTCTCGGTCCAATCCGGAAATGTTTAAACCCCACACACGAAAGAACACTAGAAATGACCACCGGAGCAGAACAAAGCGCCGGAATGCAAAACGGACAACGGGGAAAATGCTCGAACGCATGAGATGAACATGTATGCAAATGCGATGCACGAGATGACATGATAAGAGATGCACGAAAAAGAAAACAACACACGGAGACAAAGACCCGAACCCGAGAAATAAATATAACTAAGCGCCGGAGACGGCAAGAGTTGGATACAAATATGGAAATTATATCTGGGGCGTTACATGAGTCCAAAGGGCATGCAAACATAGCAGAAGGCTCCAAAGGGAGTTATAAAGGCTGTGTTCTCCTGGTCCTTAACTACCATTTTGATCTGATGATAACCAGAGTAAGCATCCAAAAAACACAAACGGTCACAACCCGCCGTAGCATCAATTATCTGATCAATGCAAGGGAGAGAAAAGGGGTCTGCAGGGCAAGCCTTGTTTAAATCTGTGTAGTCCACACACATGCGCCAAGTGCCGTTTTTCTTAAGAACCAGCACCGGATTGGCTAACCACTTTGGATGAAAAACTTCAACAATAAACCCAGCAGCCAACAAACAAATGACCTCTTCACCTATAGCCTTGCGCCTTTCCTCGTTGAAGCGGCGGAGGAACTGTCGGACCGGTTTGAATTTTGGATCAATGTTGCATGTGTGCTCAGCGAGTTCCCTCGGTACACCTGGCATGTCAGAAAGTTTCCATGCAAAGATGTCTCGATTCTCACGGATGAACATGATGAGCGCGCTTTCCTATTTGGGATCCAGGTTAGCATTGATGCTGAACTGTTTGGATGAATCGCCAGGGACAAAGTCAACCATCTTAGTGTCTGTAGCTGATTTGAACTTCAATGTTGGATCATGTTTCGTGGTTGGCTTTTTTAAGGAGGTCATGTCTGCCAGATCAACTTGCTCCTTATAGAATGTTTAACTCCTCCGTGGCACAAACCGACTCAGCATAAGCCGCATTGCCTTCTTCACACTCCAAAGCAATCTTTCTACTTCCATGTACTGTGATAGTCCCCTTATGACCTGGCATTTTAAGCTGCGGGTAAACATAACATGGCCTTGCCATAAACTTAGCATAAACCGGTCGCCCAAATAGAGCGTGGTACGGACTTTTGATCTTCACCACCTCAAATGTCACTGTTTCTAATCTTGAATCGTAGTCATCTCCAAAAGCTACCTCCAAAGCTATCTTACCAATGGGATATGCAGACTTACCAGACACCACACCATGAAATATCGTATTCGACGGTTTAAGATCCTTATCTGTCAACACCATACGGCAGAATGTATCACAATACAAAATATTGATACTACTTACCCCATCCATGAGCACTTTAGTGAACTTGTATCCCCCAACTTGAGGGGCTACCACCAAGGCCAAATGACCTGGGTTATCAACCCGGGGCGGGTGATCCTCTCTGCTCCACAAAATAGGTTGCTCCGACCAGCGTAAATACTGAGGTACTGCCGGCTCAACAGAGTTGACTACCCTTTTGTGAAGCTTCTGATCACATTTGCAGAAACTAGTAGTGACGACATGATATTGCCCGTTGTTCAGGTGTTTGGGATTGCTCCGATAACCCGACTGTTGCTGCTGCTGTTGATTCCCCTGATGGTTGTAACCTCCCTGGTTGCCTTGGTGTCCTTGATTGACGTGTTCGGTTTGATTGCCTGGAAACCCTGAACGGGAACCACCGCCTCCGTAACCCGGCCCGTGGAAACCTCCTCCTGAACCGCCGGGTGGGCCGTTGTCATATTGGAACATATTGGAATTCTTGAAGTCCTGCATGATATAACAATCTTTCTAGAGATGTGATGCCGGTTTCTCCTTTGATCCATGCTTTGGACAGGGCTGATTCAACAAACGCTCCAAATTGTTGCCTGGACCTCCACCCCTCTGGGACTGCTTGCCTTTACGACGCTGGCCATTCTCCTGCGCGTTTGTATTTGCGACAAAGTCAAAACCACTGTCGGCCTTGCGCTTACCAGTGTTTCCATGGCCTGACGGATTGTGTTGTTGGCCTCTGGCATTGCCGGTCTTCTTACCCTTCTCCGGTTTGTCCTCCTCTGAATCTGGATCCTTGGTATTATCTGAATCGGCGTATTTAACCAAAGCAGCCATGAGTGTTGACATGTCGTTGCAGTGACGTTTGAGCCTTCCCAACTTCTGTTTCAACGGTTTGAAACTGCAACTACCCTCTAACGTTAACACTGCGGTGTCTACGTTGATACGATCTGATGAATGCAAAATTGCCGAGACCCTTTGACCCAATGGGTCGTGGACTCCCCTTCCTCTTGGACACAAGCGGCCAGATCTACAATTGACATCGGCTGCTTACACGTATCCTTGAAGTTCTGGATAAACCGGTGCTTCAATTCGGCCCATGATCCAATAGAGTTGGTCGGCAAGATCTTCAACCAAGTGCGAGCGGTTCCTTCCAACATCATGGTGAAATATTTAGCACACACCGCCTCGTCCACATCTAACATCTCCATTGCCATCTCATAGCTTTCTGAACATCACCCCTGGCTCCATGGAGGCAGTGGGGTGAACCGGAGTATGCTGTCGTGCCTCGTGTCGAGCTGTCAACTCAGCCTCTCGACGTGCGCGTCCATGATCCACAACATCTTGTGCATTAGCACCTCCCCCAGCCGGGTTGTTCCCTCGTGGAGAATTTCGGCGGCGTGCACTATTGGACATGGCCGGTTCGTCTTCCACGTGTCTACTATAACTCCGGCTTGGGCGGGGACTGGAGTGAATCCTCTCACGGCTGTGTGAATATGCTTGTTGTTGATTTAGCGCTGTCTGAAGGAGATCCCTGGCCCGACGTGCTTCCACTGCCACTGGTGACTCGCCGTTGGTTGGGAGGGCCGCCAGGCGTGATGCAGCGGCCACAATGTTTTCCAACGGGTTGGAATAATGCTCGGGCGGTGTTGATGGTGCAATGTTGTTCCGGCGAGGCAGGTCCGTCGTGCGCGGCTGAACCGGCGCTCCTGCTCCCAGCGCCCCCGCCTGGTTTAGTGTGGGTTGGTTACTAGCTCCTGCGCCTGGCATGTTGAAAAGATTCTGCAGCTCATAAACCGACGGGAGACGTGATCGGTACCTTCTTCTCATACTTCCTCTGAAGCATTCTGATCCAGTCTAATCCGGTAAGCCTGTGCTTCCAACTCGGCCCGCTCCGTAGCCATCCTGGCGTTCTCTACTGCCAGGTCCGCCTTGGCCTGGGCTATCTGATCTTTCACCTTTGCGATCTCCGCATCGTGCTGATCCCTAGCTGTTATGTCTACCTCCGCGGTCATCAATGTTGCCAGAGCGTCGAACAAATCAGATAAGACTTGGGTCGGAGGTGGCGCCGAGCTTCCTGCCCCTGCTGGTGTGGCCATCGTTGAACCGGAGAGCATTGCTGCGGCGGTAGATGAATGAGGCACCGATTGTGTGCCGGCCATGAAGATGGCGGCCCAGTTTGGCAGACCGGGGGAATCCGGAATACTGTTGCCCTCGGATCCTCCCTCAATCCGGACGTCCTGCAACTGGTAAAGCGATTCGGTTTCTCCAGAAGACTCGTCATCAGAGCAGACTATAGTTTCTCCTTCGGACACCGGTCCGTCCTCGTGCCCTGATCCATGGACGACACCTACGAAAACATGCCTTGCCTCGGGCTGAACCGGCGAAGGACTTGCACGCCGAGCCGTTTCGATGATGTCGGTGCAGATGTCCGGCTCGGGGGCCGGTTCGTCGATCTTGTCGATGAAGACGTGAATCCCACCAAAGGGGACCCGGTACCCGTATTTGATTGAATCGACTTCAGGACCCCATCCTGAGTTGTCGATGTAGAGCTTGCCGCGGCGACTCTTCGTCATCCGGCCCATAGCGTATCCCTTAAGTCCATCAAAGCTGCCCTTCAAGAACTCGAAACCATCGTGCGATAGCCCCACGGTGGGCGCCAACTCTCGTGGGTTTGTCACGGCAGATGTCCTCGTGAAAGGACTTAGTTGTGGAGCCATCACAACGGGTTAGCTTAAAGGGGTTAAACCGGACAAGGGGACACGGGAATTTATACTAGTTCGGCCCCTTCGATGAAGGTAAAAGCCTACGTCTAGTTGTGATTGGTATTGCTAGGGTTTCGAAGGCCAGGGAGCGAATCCGCTTTGTCTGGCTTTCGAGTTGTTATTGTCTGTCTCTAAACCGCGGCCGGGTCGTCCCTTTATATACATATGCTGACGCCCGCCGGGCTACAGAGTCCTGAAGCCAGTTTATAAACGTATCCGGTTCGGCCTCTCTCTTTCTATCTTACTATACAAGTTACATGACTGGGCCAGTTTACATTTACATACTGCAACTCGCCTTTGGGCCCTCCGTAAAGCACTAGCATCTTTACATCTTCATGGGCTTCTAATCTTCAAAGAGTCAACCCGGCTACCCAAGGCCGGTTTACATCCAGTAGTAATATCCCCAACACCTGGTGAAGCAATTACAATTTGACAGTAAATAAAAAGTGAAACAAGTGACTGCAACATGCCAAAGATGTTATGAAAATGCTAACTAGGTACACTAAAACCTGTATTCCACAATACTGCAGGTATCACACTGAGTGGCCAAAGGAAGCATTTCTTCCAGCGCAATTCCAGGGCATTCAAAAGGGGCGCGTGGATGCGTAGCAAGATATAGTCGTAGTGCGGCATGCACGCGATGTGGCACAAGACTGGCAATACCTTGCTGGTGATAGTCAATAGCCGGCAGACGGGCAGCAAAAAAGGTTCTGGTGCTGCACACCAACAAGAACTTCGACCAGAAGAGGACCAACTGGGTGATGCATCAGTACCACCTCGGGGACCTGGAGCAATAGAAGGAGCAGGAGCTGGTCCTCTGCAAGATTTTCTACCAGATGAACACTAGGGCCAGGAGTAAAAAGATTATAAGTTAGTTTGGTATTGGTAGTTGTACTACCTTGTCATCCGCAAGTTGGTATTGTTGTTAACGATCTTTTGGTATGAACTTGCATTTCCTTCCAACCATCATGCCGAGGGTCGACGTGGATATAAAGCTGATTCAGTTGTTTCGAAACGAATTTTCAGGCACCTGATTTTTATTTGATGGGTAGCATAAGCACCCGCCGTTCGAATTCCTAGTTCTCCATTTTTTTCGAAACAAGTGCATGCACTTATTATCATGATAAAAAAACAATATCCGTGCTGCATCCCAGTTATCAGTCCGTACTTGCAGAATTCTCTCGTTTATTGAGGACGTATATTGTTTTTTCAGGTCGAGCAAGTTTCAACTGGGCTGTATATTGCCCAGGGTTGTTTTGTTTTTAACAGGCCCAGCCCATGACGACAACGAGGCACAAAGATCCAGCAGGTATCTACTGGCCTCTGGCCCGCCAGCGTTAGTTATATTTTGTCTTACAACATCCGCATGCAGTTTTTTTACTGAATCAAACACACACCCTAGTTCTATTTTCCTCTTGAAACGCATGTCCTACATCCATTTTCTAATCTCTACCTATAGTTTTACTAGTTCATATACACGTATAATTATATTGAAAACACATAAAATTCCCTTTTCATATTTACATCCTTATTTTTGTTGTTTTTTCCCACCCAACGCTGATTCTTTTACCACTGGTTTTCCCTTAAACCAACTAAATTGTCCCACGTCTTATTTGCTTACAAAAACAAAATGATTTTTTTGGAAAATCAATAAGTTCTTAAAAAATGTTTATCATTTCGGGATTACAACAGTTCGGACTCCACCGAAATATGCAAAATAAGGTTGGACTTTTTGACCGTGGTCCTGGGCAGAAAATGGGTTGTAATAAATTACTTAAGAATTAGCAAATGGGCTTTATGTTGTCTGCCACAGATTTGGAGACTGACTTGTGGGCCTACTAAGTTCATGCATACACAAGGTTTCTCAAAAAAGAAACTTAGTCAACAATCGACTCTACCAGCGTCAGACCATTAGATGTCAATCTAACAGCAATCGTGCCTCTTCAGTCTCTGATCTTCCTGCCCCAGCCGCCCAAACCAGCGCCGTCGGAACCACCTGCTCCGGCCTCCCGTGGCCGGCAGTCCTGCCGGGAAGGCCTCACGGCCCCATCATACTCGCATCCCTGGCATGTCTATCCCTCTACTCACACACACCTCCTGTTATTTTCCAGCGACGGCAGCTGGACCAGTCAACCCTCGTACTCTCCACCGTGTGGGCAGCCGCTGTCGTGTCTTCCCCGGCTCTGTGTCGTTCCCTTCATAGGCCTCGCCGTCGTCCACCGCCCTGGTGCTCTCGGCGCGGCGTGGTCAACGATGTCCATCCAACGGCCGTAGTGCTTCTTCAACCTCTGGTCTTCTTGCCCCAGCCACCCAAAGCAGCGTCGGTCGTGCCGCATGCTCCTGCCTCCCGTGGCCGGTTGTGCTGTCGCGGAGGCCTCACCGTCCCCATACTACTCCCACCGCTGGCCTGGCCATCCCTCCACTCACCCACTCCCACTGTTATTCTGCGGTGACGGCAGCCTCACGCTGCAGCCGAACCAGTGAACCCTCGTACTCCTCTCCGCGTGGGCATCCACTGTCGCGTCTTCCCCGGCTTCGCGTCGTCCCCTTCCTAGGCCTCGCCGTCGTCCACCGCCGTGGTGCTCTCGGCGCGGCGTGGTCAATGTGGTCAACGACCGACTTCCATCGTGAGAGTACTATACGTGCAGAGGCTGACAGCTGGGTCCACGGCAGCCGCAAGGAAGTGCCTCCTTATTACGCGCAAAATAATTATTCCTCCACCTGACAGCAGGGACCCACTGGATGGGCCACCAGTATTTCGCGGAAAAAACGTTTCCCCCTGACTGCTCGGACCCATCGTACGGGCCACCGTATTTTTCGAAAAAACATTTGCCCCTGACTGCTGGAACCCACTAGACGGACCATCGTATTTCGCGAAAAAAGTCCCCCCCCCCGCTGTCAGCTCGGACCCACCGGAAGTGCCTCCTTATTACGCATAAAAAATGAATACTCCCCCTGCTAGCTGGGACCCACCATGGTGGGAGGCTAACTTGTGGGCCTACTAAGTTGACGAGGATGGAGGGCTTTATCAACTTAGTCAATATGAACGATTCTAGCTCCTGTTAACGTACGATGTTCATCCAACGGCCGTAGTGCTTCTTCAACCTCTGGTCTTCTTGCTCCAGCCGCCCAAAGCTGCGCCGGTTGTGCCGCCTGCTCCAGCCTCTCGTGGTCGGCTGTGATGCCGCGAAGGCCCCAATGCCCCCTACTACTCCCACCGCTGGCCCATGCTATCCCTCTACTCACCCACACCCCCTGTTATTCTGCGGTGATGGCAGCCTCACGCTGCAGCCGAACCAGTGAACCCTCATACTCCTCTCCGCGTGGGCATCCACTGACGCGTCTTCCCCGGCTTGGTGCTCTTGGCGTGGCGTGGTCAATGTGGTCAACGACCGACTTCCATCGGAAGAGTACTGTACGTGGAGACGCTGACAGCTGGGTCCATGGCCACAGCCCAGTTTTTTGTGATTTGCCAAGTAAGTCGTTTTTTCACGCCTGTTGGGCTGCAAATCTTTCAAGACGAGGAGAGCTTCATTCGGTTGGCCGAGAAAATGGCCCATCAGTAATGAGAAATGTGATGTACATTTTCAAAACACATCAAACCGACAATTAGTTTAAAATATCTTTTTTTTCATTTTGAGATTTTAAATTACATTAATTTTTATGCGTGGAGAATTGTTGGATTTTATATTGATATACATTTATTTTTAAAATCAGTTTGAATGTGAGTCGAAATTTCGGGACTAAAAACAGTTTGGACCGCACCGAAATATGCAAAATTTCATTAATTTTTTAACCGTGGCCACAATATGGGCTGTAATGCTAACAAAAAGAATATGGGCTCCAAAAAAACCTGAAGAATTAGTAAATGCGCTGTAAATTATTAGAAATAATGGCAGATGGGTTGTATGCTGTTTTCCAAAGATTTGAGGCTTTCCTAAAAAAAGGTTGACGCACAAGCAGTGATTGTTGGATGTCCATCGAACAGCCGTCGTGCTTCTTCAATCTATGCTCTTCCTGCTCCAGCCGCTCAAACAAGCGCCAGCGGGACTGCCTGCTCCCTCCTCCCTGGGGCCGGCTGTGCTGCCGCGCAGGCCTCACCACCCCACCGTACTCCCATCGCTGGCCTAGCCATCCCTCTACTCACCCACACCTGTTGTTATTCTCCGGCGACGGCAGACGAACCAGTAAACCCTCATACAGTCGTACTCCCCTCCACGTGGGAAACAACTGCCGAGTCTTCCCTGCCTCCATGTCCTTCCCTTCCTAGGCCTCACCGTCGTCCACCGCCCTGGTACTCTCGGCGTGGCCTGGTCAACATGGTCAATGACCGACATGCATCTGAAGTGGACTGTACGTGGAGAGGCCGACAGCTGGGTCCACGGCCGCACGCAAGGAAATGCCTCCTTATTACACGCAAAATAATGATTCCTCCACCTGACATCAGGGACCCACCGAAAGGGCCTCTGTATTTCGCGAAAAAAATGTTACCGCCGCTGACAGCTCGAACCCACCAGCTATATCTTCGCACGCAAGGAAGTGCCTCCTTATTACGCTCAAAAAAATGAATACCCCCTGCTAGCTGGGACCCACCTTGGTGGGAGGCTGACTTGTGGGCCTACTAAGTTGACGGGGACGGAGGGCTTTGTCAACTTAGTTAATATGCACGATTCTAGCTCAAGTGACCGTACGATGTCCATTCAACGGCCGTAGTGCTTCTTCAACCTATGGTCTTCTTGCTCCAGCCGCCCAAACCAGCACCGGCCATGCCTCGTGCTCCCGCCTCCCATGACCGGCTGCGATGCGGCGGAGGCCTCATCGCCCCCTACTACTCCCACCGCTGGCCAGGCCATCCCTCTACTCACACACACCCCATGTTATTCTACGGCAACGGTAGCCTCACACCGCAGCGAACCAGTGAACCCTCGTACTCCTCTACGCGTGGGTATCCACTGCCGCGTCTTCCACGGCTCCACGCCGTCCCCTTCCTAGGCCTCACTGTCGTCCACCGCCCTGGTGCTCTCAGCGCGGCGTGGTCAACATGGTCAAGGAACGGCTTCCATTGGACGTGGACTATACGTGGAGAGGCTGACAGCTGGGTCCACGGCCGCAGCAAGGAAGTGCCTCCTTATTACGTGCAAAATAATTATTCCTCCACCTGACAGCGGGGACCCACCGGACTGGCCACCGTATTTCGCCCCCCCTAACTGTTGGGACCCACCAGCTACATCTTCGCATGCAAGGAAGTGCCTGACAGTCGGGACCCACCTAGTCGAAGCGTACGTAGCGTTGTCATTCTGGTCATGAACGTGTACGTACATATATACTGGTCGATGTAGAGGCGCGCACGTGTCGTAGTAGAGGCGTGCACGTAGCATGTACACGTACGTACATCGGCCAGGGTGCAAGAACGAAAATACAGCCACGTATGTGTACATATGGGTGGGGTCTCGAACGCCTACTCACGCATACGTACGGCCAGGGCTCGTGTACATGGCTGGGTCGGAACAGAGAAACAGCATCATCGTCGTGTTCATGGGGAGGCAACGGAATGCGTCGTGTTCATGGGGAGGCAACGGAATGTGTCGTGTTCATGGGGAGGCAATGGAATGCATCATGTTCATCGGGAGGGCTTGGACGGAACAGGCGATGGAAACGAGGCCTGGCATACCGCAGAACGGAGGAAACGGCCTTGTGTTCAACCGGCCACGTTTGAAACGGGATCCTGTTCATCGGGAGGGGTCTGGCGTACCGCAAAATGGAGGAAACGGACCTCCTACGGTCGAAATGGGGGTCCTGTTGATCAGGAGGGGTGTGGCGTACCGCAAAACAAATGAAACGGACTTGTGTTGGAGCGCTACGGTCGAAACGGGGGTCCTGTTCATTGGGAGGGGTGTGGCGTACCGCAAAATGGGACTCCACGAGATACTGTTCATCTCCACCGTCGACCTCCTCCAGCCTCCATGGGCTCCTGTTCATCCAGCCTCCACCGTGCGCAACTCCACCGGCTACTGTTCAACCACCCCTCCATCGTCTACTATTCATCCAGCCCTCCACACCACGGGGTCCTGTTCAACCACCCCTCCATGGGCACCCCTCCACCGTCTACTGTTCATCCAGCCCTCCACACCATGGGGTCCTATTCAACCACCCCTCCACGGGCACCCCTCCACCGTCTATTGTTCATCCAGCCCTCCACACCACGGGGTCCTGTTCATCCACCCCTCCACGGGCACCCCTCCACCGTCTACTGTTCATCCACCCCTCCACCACACCACGGGGTCCTGTTCATCCAGAGGCAACGCCATCGCTCACTTTTCATCCAACCCCCCCCCTCGCAACGCTCACTGTTCATCCAATTGATCGGCTTCAGTTAGCAGCAGTAGCGAAGGAATCGCTCGATCGGGTTCAGTTAACAGCCATAGATCGATCGCTCGGGTTCAGTAACGCATAGTCTGCAGTGCAATCGCTCGGGTTCAGTTAGAGCCCAACGCCTCGCCGGGTTCAGTTAGAGCCAACACCTCGCACACACGCGCGTACGTGTACGAGATAAGCGCGCATCACTCGGCCCCCGACCTCCCACCGTAATCGGGAACTCCCCAAAATTTTCCTCCCCCTCGCTTCTACCACGGTTTTTTCTATCATGGACGGCCCAAAGAATGTCATGCAGCTGCGTCTCCAGCCCGCCCAGGATGAAAAGCCCATTTTATGTCATGATTTTTTGTCATAGAAGTAGGAGCCCACCACATCTATGATGATATCGGGTTTTGTCACAATTATCGTCATAGAAGTGTCATATGTATGACAAAAAAATCGTTCGGCCCAAAATGTCATGGATGTGTCTTTTTTTGTAGTGGATGGATGATTTGAGTTCAAGTTCCAGGAAGGACGTTCCTGCCAGTCACTAAACCCATAGAGTTTTCCTTTGATGCACCCACCTGGAGTCTAGGAAAGAGTATGGCAGCCCACATCGCTATAGGATGTATTGGAGAAGTCTACAAACAGGAGCTAAAGGACACTATCTACCAGATATGTGGGCGCCGAGATGAGCAATGGGAGATGATCAACACCAGGAAGGACATGTCCATTGCAGCATTCATCCAGGAATTAAACCATCACATTCGTCGCCTGGAGAACCAGATGTGCGCAAGCATGATAGATTTGAAGAAGGCGATGATCAGGATCATGGAGCTAGAAGAGGAGCTTAGGTCTACACGCGATGGATATGAGGAGGAAATGATGATACTTGTGGAGAGGAATGGTGACATGACCAGGAAGCTAGGAGTTTTTATGGGAGACCCCGCGCCAGGAGGAGAAGACGACGAACCCAAGGAGATTCGTTCTGAAGACTACATCATCATAGACGACACCGACTCTGACCTGGATAGTAGTGATGATGACTATGAAGATGAAGCTGGAGGAGATATCATGGAGTCTTCCATCAATCAGAATTTCTAGTAGACCCCCATACTATTAGTAGTACCCCCCCCCCCCCATGTAAATATTAGTAGTCCAAGCACTGTAACGATAGTTAGACCGATTGTATGCCCTTGCTTGATTGATTGAGTGATATGATATGATTGTGTTTGTCTCATGTGCATATGGATAGTGTTTTCTCATTAGACCTCAATCTATTCTAATCTTTTCCCTCTAAACCCATCAGATGCCTCCGAGACGTGGCCCTGGTTTTTCTTTCCCACCGGAGCTCACTAAGTTGATCCAGCAGCAGAATGCCTTGATGCAGTTGTTAGTTCAGAACCAAGGCAACAACAACAACAACACACCGCCACCACCACTAGTTGACAACTTAGCCCGTTTTCTGAGGTTGCAACCACCGGTGTTTTCCAGTAGCACCGAGCCAATAGTTGCTGATGATTGGCTGCATAGGATTGGAAGGGAGTTGACCACCGCAGGTTGCACAGATGCTGAGAAGGTGCGTTTTGTCGCACACCAATTGGATTGACCAGCAGCCGCATGGTGGGAGAATTACACAGCCACTTTTCCTATAGCCAATATCACCTGGGAGCAGTTTCAGCAAGCATTCTGCATAGCCCACGTATCCACTAGAGCTATGAGCATGAAGAAGTGTGAGTTTCGCAACTTACACCAAGGGAACGGTACTGTAGGCTAGTACGTGGAGGAGTTTAGTAAGTTATCCCGCTATGCTCCAGATGATGTGCCCACAGATGCCGTGAAGCAGGAGAAGTTTGTGGAAGGGCTGAATGATGAGATGAGTATGCAGTTAATGGTGGCAACATTTAACAACTACCAGGAGTTGGTAGATAAAGCTCTCATGATCGAAGGGAAGCAGCAGCAGATAGAGAGCCGCAAGAGGAAATATGGACAAGGGAAGTACAATTCAGGAGCTCAGCAGAAGCCTCGCTTTACCCCGAACTCTGGAGGGCTTACCCATAACCATGGAGGCCACACTCACAATGGAGGAAGTTCCCATAATCATAATGGCCCAAGGAATGGGAATGGGAATGGAGCAAGCAGCAAGCAGCAATCAGAACCGTTCCAATCTAGCCACACCCGCCAAGAGGGACCTAAGCCATGTTACTTGTTTCAAGTGCGGGAAGACTGGACACTATGCCACGAAGTGCCCTGAAGCAAAGAATGGAAATGGTAATGGGAGCTCTGGGAAGAAGCCCACTCCATTTAACAAAGGACAAGTGAACCACGTGAACATGGAGGAGGTTGAAGAGCAACCAGATGCAGTTATCGGTAAGTTTTTAGTTAAGTCATTTACTGCAATCATTCTTTTTGATACTGGTGCATCGCATTCATACATATCAAGGGGATTTGTGGATAAGTATAATTTGCCCACTAGAGCTCTTAAGACACCTATGCTAGTAACCTCAGCCGGAGCCGAGTATATGGCAAGCAGTGGATGTTTTCATATGCCGTTAACCATAGGTAGTCATGTTTTCCCCTCTGACTTGATAATTCTGGAGTCTCAAGGATTGGATGTGATACTAGGAATGGATTGGTTGTCGATGTGTGGAGGAAACATCAATTGCGCCAGTAAGTCAATTCTGCTTACTACCCCAGTGGGAAAATGGATCAAGTATGTATCCAGGCATGCGCCAAGGAGAACCCAAGTACATTCTCTCCGGGAGTTGTTCATGAGGAAGTGCTTGTTGTGAAGGATTACCCAGATGTATTTCGAGAGGAATTACCAGGCATGCCGCCAGATCGAGACATCGAGTTTTTGATAGAGTTGTTGCCAGACACCGGGCCTATATCAAAGAGACCATACCGGATGCCCGTGAATGATCTGGAGGAGATCAAGCAACAGATTAAGGAGTTATTGGAGAAAGGTTACATCTGACGGAGTTCATCACCATGGGGAGCCCAAGTGCTATTGGTTGAGAAGAAGGATAAATCTCTAAGAATGGTTGTTGATTATCAGGCATTGAATGAAGTGACAATCAAGAACAGGTACCCACTGCCGATGATTAATGATCTATTTGACCAGCTGCAAGGAGCTAAAGTGTTTTTGAAGATCGACCTGTGATCAGGTTACCACCAGCTGAAGATTCGAGAAAAGGATATACCTAAGACAACGTTTACCACAAGGTATGGGCTTTATGAGTATACAGTTATGTCATTTGGATTGACTAACGCCCCTGCCTATTTCATGAGTATGATGAATAAGGTGTTCATGGAGTTCTTGGATAATTTTGTCGTGGTGTTCATTGATGATATTTTAGTATACTCAAAGAATGAAGAGGACCACAAGGAGCATTTGTGTTTACTTCTCGAGAAACTCAAGGAGCATCAGTTGTATGCCAAGTTCAGCAAATGTGAGTTTTGGTTGAAGGAAGTTGGATTTCTGGGACATGTTATATCAGGAGAAGGTATAGCAGTAGACCCGACCAAAGTTCAATTAGTCAGTGAATGGTTGGCACCCACCTCGGTTGGAGAGATCCGTGGTTTTCGTGGACTCGCGGGATACTATCGGAGATTCATTGAAAATTTCTCTAAGATTGCGAAGCCTATGACGACGTTGTTGAAGAAGGATGCCAAGTTCCATTGGACTGAGGAATGTGAAGCAAGTTTCCAGGAGTTGAAGAAACATTTGACTACAGCCCCAGTGCTGATCCTGCCGGATATACGCAAGGATTTCCAAGTGTATTGTGACGCCTCTCGCTTAGGACTTGGAGGAGTACTTATGCAAGACGGAAGAGTTGTTTCATATGCCTCACGACAACTTCGACCGCATGAGTTGAATTATGCCACACATGACTTGGAGTTGGCAGCCGTAGTACATGCACTCAAGACCTGGAGACATTTTCTTATTGGGAACCATTGTGATGTGTACATGGATCATAAGAGTTTGAAGTACATTTTTACACAGAAGGAGTTGAACCTCAGGCAAAGGAGATGGTTGGAGCTTATAAAGGATTATAATATGAAGTTGCAATATCATCCGAGAAAGGACAATGTCGTAGCAGACGCTTTGATCCGAAAGAGTTATGCCAATACCTTAGTAACACGAGGATTGCCAACGGAGTTAGCAGAAGATTTCAGGGAGCTACATTTAGAGATTATTCCCAAAGGTTTTGTTACAATCATGGAAGTTCAATCGACCTTGTTGGGAAAGATTCGAGAAGCCCAAAAGGATGACAAAGAAATTGTTGAGATAAAGGAGAAGATGAGTGAAGGCAAAGCCAAAGGTTTTCATGAGGATGAGCACGACACCTTGTGGTTTGAGGACCGGATTTTTGTGCCCAATAATGCCGAGATCAGAAAGTTGATATTATAGGAAGCTCGCGACTCACCATACTCGATACACCCCCAAAACACCAAGATGTATTTGGATTTGAAGGAGCGTTTCTGGTGGACTGGAATGAAGAAGGATATTGCCGAGTATGTAGCCGTATGTGATGTATGTCAGAGAGTGAAGGCAGAACATCAGAAGCCAGCAGGATTACTACAGCCTATGCCGATACCCGAATAGAAGTGGGATAAGCTTGCCATGGATTTTATCACCGGATTACCCAGGACCCGATCAGGATATGATTCTATCTGGGTAGTAGTGGACCGCTTGAAAAAAGTAGCTCACTTTATCCCAGTGAAAACCACATATACAAGTGCAAAGTTGGCCAAGATATATATGACCAGGATCGTATGTCTGCATGGAGTTCCGAGGACCATCGTATCAGACAGAGGAACACAGTTTACTTCAAACTTTTGGCACCAACTGCACTAGACTTTGGGAACCAGGCTAGAGTTCAGTACAGCTTTTCACCCGCAGACAGATGGACAGACTGAGAGAGTCAATCAGATTCTGGAGGACATGTTAAGATCTTGTGCGCTAGACTACGGGTCTAGTTGGCATGATAATTTGCCATACGCGGAGTTCTCATACAACAATAGCTACCAGGCCAGTTTGAAGATGGCACCTTTCGAAGCACTGTATGGAAGAAGGTGCAGAACCCCATTGATGTGGGATGAAGTTGGAGACCGTCAGTTGTTTGGATAGGATTTCATCAAAGAGTCTGAAGAGAAGGTTAAGCTGATTCGAGATAGACTGAAAGTAGCTCAGTCCAGACAGAAGAGTTATGCAGACTCAAAACGCAAGGAGGTAGTCTATGAAATCAGAGACAGAGCATAACTGTGAGTGTCACCCATTCGAGGAGTTAAGCGTTTTGGAGTTAACGGAAAGTTAGCCCCGAGATTTGTAGGATCATACCATGTTCGGGAGCACAAGGGCGAGGTTGCCTACAAGTTGGAATTACCTGAAGGACTGTTGTAACGCCCTCGATGCGGCTATATCTCCTACGTGTCGAAGCACGACTTAGAGGCATAACCGCATTGAAAGAAATGTCGCAAGTAAGGTAATCTTCACAACAACCCATGTAATTAAATAAAAGGGGAAAAGATACTTAGTTGGCTTACACTTGCCATGTCACACAAATACATGAATAACATTACATTCATCAAAAACACTCATGGTCCGACTACAGTACCAAAATAAAGATTAACCCCCACATGCGACAAAGTCCCCGATCGCCCCAACTAGGCACCACTACTGATCATCTGGGAAAGACACATAGTAAAAGTGAGAGTCTTCATCGAACTCCCACTTGAGCTCAAGCGCATCGTCTGGAACGGTATCATCAGTCCCTGCATCTCGTTTTGAAAGGAATCTGTGAGTCACGGGGACTCAGCAATCTCACACCCTCGCGATCAAGACTATTTAAGCTTATAGGTAAGGCAAGGTATGATGTGGAGCTGCAGCAGGTGACTAGCATACATGGTGGCTAACCTATTTGCAAAAGAGAGCAAGAAGAGAAGGCAAAAGCACGATCGAACAACTATGATCAAGAAGTGATCCTAGAACAACCTACGTCAAGC
This sequence comes from Triticum aestivum, assembly GCF_018294505.1. Lineage (NCBI taxonomy): Eukaryota > Viridiplantae > Streptophyta > Magnoliopsida > Poales > Poaceae > Triticum > Triticum aestivum. The sequence goes on from NC_057800.1 coordinate 290,991,433, forward strand.
ATTACTCCAACACCGTGTTCACTTCCCGAACCCCGCCGAGATGAGACCATCACGGTTACACACGCGGTTGGTGCATTTTAATTAAGTTAAGTTTCATGTTATCTACAACCGGACATTAACAAATTCTCATCTGCCTATAACTGCGGGCATGGCTTTCGAAAGTTCAAATCCCTGCAGGGGAGTCCCAACTTAGCCCATCACAAGCTCTCACGGTCAACGAAGGATATTCCTTCTCCCAATACAATCCGATCAGGCTCGGCATCCCGGTTACAAGAGATCCTTGACAATGGTAAAACAAGTCCAGCAACACCGCCCGAATGTGCTGACAAATCCCGATAGGAGCTACACATATCTCGTTCTCAGGGCACACTCAGATGTGCGCTCCATACAACTAAAACCAAACCTCGAGTTTCCCCGAGGGGGCGCTGCACAGGGCTCTAGTTTGGACCAACACTCAGAGGAGCACTGGCCCGGGGGGGTTTAAATAAAGATGACACTTGGGCCTTGGAAACCCAAGGGAAAAAGAGGCTAGGTGGCAAATGGTAAAACCAATGTTGGGCATTGCTGGAGGAGTTCTATTCAAGGCGAACTGTCAAGGGGTTCCCATTATAACCCAACCGTGTAAGGAACGCAAAATCCGGGAACATAACACCGATATGACGGAAACTAGGGCGGCAAGAGTGGAACAAAACACTAGGGAAAAGGCCGAGCCTTCCACCCTTTACCAAGTATATAGATGTATTAAGATAAACAAGATAATATGGTGATATCCCAACAATAAACAATGTTCCAACAAGGAACGATCTCCAATCTTCACCTGCAACTAACAACGCTATAAGACGGGCTGAGCAAAGCGGTAACATAGCCAAACAACGGTTTGCTAGGACATGGTGGGTTAGAGGTTTGACATGGCAATTTGGGAGGCATGGTAAGCAAGTGGTAGGTATCGTAGCATAGGCATAGCAAAAGAGCGAGCACCTAGCAAGCAAAGATAGAAGTGATTTCGAGGGTATGGTCATCTTGCCTGCAAAGTTGTCAGAGTTGACTTGATCCTCGTAAGAGAACTCAGCGGGCTCCTCGTTCACGAACTCGTCTCCTGGCTCTACCCAAAAAAGAACAACAAGCAAAAGAACACAATCAACCACGTGCAATACTCAAGTAACATGATGCAAACATGCTATGATATGCGGGATGCGATATGGGATGCATATGCAAGATTTGCAAAGGAATGATTGAACCTGGCCTCAACTTGTAAATCGAAGAGTGACACTGGAAAGGTGAGATGATTTCGGTTGAAATCGATATAAAGATCACCGGAATTGGATGCACGGTTTGGAAATGGCAAGCAAAACAAATATGGCACCGGCCTACGATAATCAGCAAGTGACCAACTAAATGCATCAAGATAAATATGCTAAAGCACTCAAACATGACAACAAAATACATGGCAAGGATCCACTCATGAATCTTGACAAAAGAAGAACACTGAGATGCAGCTAATTCATCCATTAACAAGTTCAAACAAGCATGGAAAAACTGCAAATGATAACAGGTTTCAGACTTGGTGAAATTAACACAAGTCTGGAATTTATCATCAGGAAGCACACTTTAGAGCATGAAAACTACATGCTACAGGAACTTACCATGGCAAAGCAAGGGATGGCATGAAGCTACACAAAGCACTTAACAAAAGTCCCTTAGTGACCTTGAGCCAAAAGGGATCAGAAAATACAATTGCAAGCATGTGAACATGGCAAAAACATAAACAGATTCAGACTTTGTGAAAAACTGGAGCATGCAAATCAGTGAACGAGTAGGCATGTTTACGAGCTCGATGCACTCACTACAGAGCATGGCATGACAAACTAAGCATACACCCATCAAGAAGACATGTCATAGAAGCTAAACATGGCAAGAACAACATCATAGCATGCACGGATCAATAGCAACATCCTCGGCAAAATCGCTAAACATGTCAACAATCTGCCAGGATCAATTTATAGCAAAAGTAGAGCTCGATTGACTCAAGCTAGGGTGCTCCATAAATGCAAACAAAGACATGGATGGATATAGCAACACAATGTTAACAAAACATCCTTACTGATCATCCTCAAAAGAGGCACGTATCACTAGGAAACAACATGAACATATGGCATAACAACAAAAACAGAACAAGGACTTAGTGAAATTCTAAGTTCCTGAAATCAGCATTACCGATTACGCTACTTTGCAAGCTTGTGCTAGTCACCACAAATATCACAAAAATGCATGGCAAGCACCTCTTTAAAGATGGCATGGCATTTAACAAAACACATGTAGAGCTCAGGATCATAGCATGCACACATTAATCATGGCAAAAATGACAAAATGCCATTTGCTGAAACAGATCTGACAAATTCATCACATAGCCCTCTTCCAACAGCATTTCGTGCATCAAGGTGAGCTCAAATGAAAATGATGCAATGAGATGAAATGATGTACTTGTCGAGACGGACATTTTGATATGCTACACACATGAATCGGAGTTAAGGATGCAGAGTTATGGCATGTGAAAGATTGCATAAAAGCTAGGGTTAGAGGGGGAAAAGTCAACCGTCTGAGAAAATCCTAGATCTGGATCCAGATCCGCACGAAAACCGAGGTTCACCAGAAGCACTGTAGACGGCCGGAGAGTCACCGGAGTTGAAGAAGGGGAGGCCGGGGCGGCGCTTGCCAGCAACGAGGGGCGGCTAGGAGGCGACGCCGGCGGGCTCGGGCGACGAGGTGGTCGCTCGCGGCGCGCGACTTGCCGGGGCGGCGGAGGCGAGGTGAGGCGGCGGTCGCCGGAGCTGGGTCCGGGGCGGAGCGGGCGGTGGTGGTCGTCGTCGACGCCGGCGAGGGACGCGGCGGCCGGCGCGGACAGCGTCGGGCGGAGGTAGGCGCCTGGGCGCAGGCGAGGCGGCTCAGGCTCGGTCGTTGGCTGGGAGGGCCGACCGTGGGCCGGGTGGGCCGCAGCGGCAGAGGGACAGGTGGCGAGGCCTCAGTGGCCGCGGGCGGCGGCGGTGGCTGTCCGGACCGGGACGGACATTGTCCGGCATGGAGATGGGATTTTTTTAGGGTTTCGGGGAAGAGGAGACCCGGGATTTCGGAAGGGGATCTACTTATAGAGGTAGGGGAAGCTAGGAAGCTCCAAATGAGGTGCGCTTTTCGGCCACGCGATCGTGATCAACGCTCTAGATGATGGGGGAGGTTTTGGTGGGTTTTGGGCCAAATTGAAAGGGTGTTGGGCTGCAACACACACGAGGCCTTTTCGGTCCCTCAGTTAACCGTTGGAGTATCAAACGAAGTCCAAATGGAACGAAACTTGACAGGCGGTCTACTTGTAGTAAACCAAGGCCGCATGGCAAGTCTCGGTCCAATCCGGAAATGTTTAACCCCCACACACGAAAAGAGGTAGAAAGGACCACCAGAGGACATAGGAGCGCCGGAATGCAAAACGGACAACGGGGAAAATGCTCGAATGCATGAAACGAACATGTATGCAAATGCAATGCACATGATGACATGATATGAGATGCATGACAAATACAACAACACACGGAGACAAAAACCCGACAACGACGAAATGAAATAACTTAGTGCCAGAAACGGCAAGAGTTGGAGTACAGATAAGGTAAATTACATCCGGGGTTTTAGAACTGTCAGGAGTTCATGATGTGTTTCACGTTTCCCAGTTGAAGAAGTGACATGCTGAGATGGTCGATATTCCTCTGAGAGATACAGTGCCCCTGGAAGTAATTCAGTTGGACAGTGATTTGACGTATGAGGAGAAACCAGTCAAGATTCTCGAGTTTGCCAGTCGAGTTACCCGCAGTAAGGTTATCAAGTTTTGCAAAGTTCAGTGGAGCCACCAAACCGAGGACGAAGCTACCTGGGAAAGAGAGGATGATCTACGCAAAGACCACCCACACCTATTTTCTAGCTAACCCGAATCTCGAGGGCGAGATTCATCTTAAGGGGGTAGGTTCGTAACATCCCAAATTTTCAATTTGGAATGTTATACATAGGTCATTCATGCATATCATATTTTATTGCATTTCGTTTTGTGATCCTCAAAATCCTAAGCAACTCAAGGACCCTCGGAGAGAGTTGGGGATTTTCCATCGTTCTCATATTTGAGTTTTATCAAATATTGAAACAAGGATCAGTTTGGTTTTAATTATTTTTCTCCCCAAAAATATTTCATATTAAAATTATATGAGAGGTGATATTATGACTTCTCCAAAATAAATGAAATGTTGGAGGAAAAATATTAAAATCAATTTGTATATTTTATTTGGGGTTTTATCGCTATTTTATTTGGATTAGGAAAAAATATTCGTTTTTCAAAATTGCATTAGAGGCCCAAGTAAATGTTCACCTTGTCCCGCATATTTTTAGAGGACGGGGAAATTTTATTTTAGGATTTTTGGAGTCCGTTTAGTATTTCTTTTTTTCTTTTTTCTGTGTGTCGGTTCTAAAAAAAACTTCCGCCGGACCACACTGGGCCGAGGCCCAGCCGACCCAGCCGCCAGCCACGTCGCCTTCCCGCCCGTACCAGAGATGGACTCGCCGGAGGAGTCCGACGCCACCTCCGCCTTGTCGCCCCCTGCCCCAAGCCAGCCCCCCCCCCTCTGGCCCCTTTATATGCCGCCTGCCCCACCGCCTCGACCACCACCACCACCACCAGCCGCCGCCGCCGTTGCCCGCTCCGCGTCGTGCCGCCCGCTGCTCCGCCGCGCCGTTGCCCGCTCCGCCGAGCCGCCGCCCCGCTGGAGTGCCTCGCCTCGCCGGAATCCGAGCCGCTGCCGACGGATCTCGTCGTTCGATTTTTTTTGGTTTTTAGGTAAAACCCGGTTTTTTCAAAAACCCTAGTTGCGTTTTTTAGATTGGATTTATTTTTTTCTCGGTTTAGTTATTTAGCGAACGCCCATTCGTGCATTCGTTTTAACGAACGGTTTTCACCCGCTAACCGCAGACAGCGAACGTTCGTTCATTAGCCTATTTGTTAGTTTTTCTTTTTCCAGGGTTTTCCGCGATTATTTTCGATCGCGATTTCTGCCCCAATCTTAGTTTTAGTTTATCTTTTCGCTCGATTATCGGAATCAGGCGATTCAAGCGCCTGGACCTTCGTCTCGAAGCCCTCTTTCTGTTTAACCAACTTGAACAAGATTCTGCTATTGTAAAATTTGACTTTAGTCCAAAATAGTAATCGGACCTTGTTTCTTTCGCAGTTTGAGTTTTGTTGCTCCGTTTGATTTGATTCTTTTTGCAAACCGGAGTTCTTCAGTTGAACTTTCTAGTTAGATCTTCTTATTTGAGATTTACCCGTGCAACCTTGCTTGATTTCTAATGTATGCTATTGTTTGTTTGCGATAGAACTCCCGGAGTGCAAAGCATGCTACTACGAGTCTTTAGGATTTGCAGATCGTCAGCAAGGCAAGTAACACTTTGATCATACCCCTTTATCACCTAGTTTTTATGAATTAGTTTCAATCTTCATGCATTGCATGATTAGGATCTCTTAACATGTGGGTATTGGGAAGTAGTTAATGAGGTAGATCCTATTGCCCTGTTTATTATCAGACCCCTGGGAGTTACTTCTACCTTATGCTTATATTGCCATGCTATGCTCGTAGACGTAGTTTGGTTTGAGAGATTGATGACAGATGTGAGTGTTTAATTAATTGTTAACTTAAGGTGGCAACTTTAATACACATCAGGGTGGATTGCTTGTGGGCACCTGGAGAATCCAGTGTTGTCCTAGGATATCCCGGAGTACCAATGTGAACATCCTATGGTCCACCACCCAGGCTCAAAGGGATCATAAGACTATTCATGCTAGAAACTTCCGTGTGTAGCCACAAGACTTTAGGGGCTCTGGCATAGTTGAGTAAGGTGTGTGAGTTCTTGAAGAGGTGGACTAGCAGATGTAGGGGATTATAGGTGTACTGGTCCGCCCGGAGTAGAGAATAAATGCTTCTGAAAGATTGTGTCTCGATCATCCGTTTCTCAAACACCCTTTAGTGTGAGAAATCCAACGGAGGAGATCGAGTCTTGTGGGGAAAAGTGCGCAAACCTATGCGGAGTGTATAAACTAATCATGGTTAGCCGTGTCCCCGATGATGGACTTCTCGATTATCTAATTCTTGGATTATCATATGGATCTCATCACTCTAAATTAATTTGTTGGGTTGATAATTACTTTTAATTGGGATTGAGTTGGAGGAACCTTCTCAATATTGTTCAACTACCATGATAGTTAAATAAAATATATTCCTTTGTTGTAGGGAAAAATTGGCTTCTCGCAAAACATATTAACCATACAGCCTCCACCAGCCATATATGCATGTAGTGATAGCATTTATCTGTTCATTACTCTTCTGTGTTACATTGCCAGCATATTCCATGTGTTGGCCCGATTTTGGGCTACAACTTATCATGTTGCAGACTTTTTAGACAAGGAGTAAGGTGTGATAGGTCATTTGTCATGCACTCAGCTATGTCGTAGGAGTTGATGGACTCACTTTATCTTCCAAGCCTTCCACTGTTATCATATTAGATGGCCATAAGCCATATTTTATTGTAATAAGTTCTCTCTTGAGACATTCGATGTAATAAGTTTGTGGCTGCCACTCTGTCATAAATCCTTCGAGTACTGTATGTGTCAGCATTACCGATCTAGGGATGACACTGAAGCACAGAGACTTCACCGTTTGAGGTCGGGCCGCTACACTTCCCGTTGTCCGTTCTGAGCCCAGACACACTTGCACGCGCCCATGGCACGTCCGAAATAGTATTTTATAAGTGGCCGAAAAATGTTCTCGGGACGGGTCAAAAGTTGGCATGCGGTGTTGCTATGTTGTCAGTAGGCCGCCTGTCAAGTTTCATCGCATTCGGAGTTCGTTTGATGCCCCAATGGATAACTATAGCGGCAATATAGCCGGTCTTTTCGTCGGATGTTTTCGGTCTCCAAAAACAGTTGCTGGGTTGCACTCCTTCCCTCTCTCTTCTCAGCCGAAGGCCCATCTTCATAGCCCACTCCTACTCTAACCAGCCCACCAACCCCCCCCCCTCTGACCGGAACCGTCTGATCGACATCGGAGGGTCTAGAGACAACCCCTAGACCCAAACCCTAGCCTCCCTGCTATATAAGGAAGGCCTAAACCACCAGATTTGGAAATCTCCCTATCCTTCCTCATTTTTAGCACCGACCGAACCCGCCTCTGCCACTTGGCGCGCCACCACTCACCTGCGCCGCCATCCTCCACCTCGCCCCCGCCACTTGGCAGCGAACCAGTGGTCAGCCGCCTCCCGCGCACCCGCTCCAACCAACCGCGTTGTGCCACGCGCCCCTCCCCAGCTCCCCAGCGCCACGGCCCGCCGGGCCCGACTGCCGCCCGCCCGAGGCCGATCTGGGCCCGAGCAAGCCCGAGCACCCCTGCCCGCAAGCACCTCGCGCCGCCGCACCCTTGCCTCCGCTGCGCCGCCGCCTGCCTCTGCCTGCGCCAGCAGCGCCATCCCACCGGTGACCCCTCCGCCCGCAGCTCCTCCCTCAACCCCGCCGGAGCTCCCTCGCTCACGCTGCCCTGCAGAAGACCCGCCAGAGAGTGCTACTGAGTCCGGTCGGATCTGGCATTTCCATCCCCGGCTCGAGCTCCTCTTCCCCGTCGCCGACCTTGCCGGCCCCGCCGCCGGCACCCATCTTCGACGGATGCCGCCGTGCCGGATCGCTCGATCCCCTCTGGATCAAGGACGACGACGATCGTCGCCGCCAGCCACGTGGCCCCTACGCCATCCGGCCCACTCCTCCATCGACCGAGCCTCAGCCCATGGGTGAGCTGCCTCAGCGCCTGCTTGTTTGGCATGTTAGCTAGATTCGGCCCAATGCGTGTTTTTTCCTCTATTGCGAATTTAATATTTTTTCCAGAGAGCGCATGTTTTGCAGAAAAGTCCCTAGAGTTCATGCAATTAATATCTCACTATCCATGCATCGGATTAAAATGTTCTATATATGTAAAATGCTTAGAATTTCATGTAGTTTCATAATATGCAACTTTCATCTATGTTAAAAATGTTTAAAATGTTGTTTGTGTTTATTTTGCATAATGCCATGTTAAAATGATTTATTTCATAACTAAATAACCATAGCTCCAAATTTAATAAACTTTATATGTAAATGGGGTAGAAAAATGTCTAGTTTAACTTGGTGCACTTATCTTGCATGTTTAACAGCTCTAAAATACGGTTTAGGGCAGAACAGTACCAACTTTAAAATTTGCATGTGGGGGTTTACCGGAATCATTGTTTGATGTTTCTAGCCTCATTCAAAATTGCCTAAAATGTGTAGTTTACTTATGCTTCACCTCTTGCCATGTTTAACAACGTTTAATATTGTTGGGTACATAACGGCACAGAACTAAATAAATGTATGTGGTGTTTCATCAATATGCAACTCGTTGCATATACCGCTTAACTTGTAGTATTGTTTGTGCAATTTGCCATGCCATGCCTCATTAAACCAGACATGCATCATACTTGATTGTGCATCATGCCATGTTTATGCTTGTTGGTTGTTTGCTCCTTTCCGGTTGTGCTTCTTCTCGATAGTTCCGGTAACGTTGCATTTGTGAGGATCCATTCGACTACGTCTGTTTGTCTTCTTCATGGACTCATTCTTCTTCCTTGCGGGATCTCAGGCAAGATGACCATACCCTCGATATCACTTCTATTTTTGCTTGCTAGTTGTTCGCTCTATCGTTATGTCGCGCTACATACCACTTGTTTATCATGCCTCCCATATTGCAATGCCAAGCCTCTAACCCACCTTCCTAGCAAACCGTTGTTTGGCTAAGTTACCGCTTTTGCTCAGCCCCTCTTATAGCGTTGTTAGTTGCAGGCAAAGTTGAAGTTGTTCCATGTTGGGACATGGATATGTTGGGATATCACAATATCTCTTATTTTAATTAATGCATCTATATACTTGGTAAAGGGTGGAAGGCTCGTCCTTATGCCTGGTGTTTTGTTCCACTCTTGCCGCCCTAGTTTCCGTCATATCGGTGTTATGTTCCTTGATTTGGCGTTCCTAACGCGGTTGGGGTTATAGGACCCCTTGATAGTTCGCTTTGAATAAAACTCCTCCAGGAAGGCCCAACCTTGGTTTTACGTTTGCCTAACAACCTAAGCCTTTTTCCCTTGGGTTTTCGGAGCCCGAGGGTCATCTTCATTTTAACCCCCCCCCCTCGGGGGGGGGGGGGCAGTGCTTCTCTAGTGTTGGTCCGAACTGAGTAGTTTGTGGGGCCACCTCGGGGAAACTTGTGGGCTGGTTTTACTCATAGGATGTCTCATTCGGTGTGCCCTGAGAACGAGATATGTGCAGCTCCTATTGGGATTTGTCAGCACATTCGGGCAGCTTTGCTGGTCTTGTTTTACCATTGTCGAAATGTCTTGTAACTGGGATTTTGAGTACGATTGGGTCTTCCCAGGAGAAGGAATATCCTTCGTTGATCGTGAGATCTTGTGATGGGCTAAGTTGGAAAACCCCTGCAGGGTTTAAACTTTCAAAAGCCGTGCCCGCGGTTATGTGGTAGATGGGAATTTGTTAATGTCCGGTTGTAGAGAACTTGACACTTGACTTAATTAAAATACATCAACCGCGTATGTAGACGTGATGGTCTCTTCTAGGCGGAGTCCGGGAGGTGAACACGGTTTGTGTTATGGTTGTGCGTAAGTAGTTTCAGGATCACTTCTTGATCACTTCTAGCTTCATGACCATTGCGTTGCTTCTCATATTGCTCTTATTTGCGTATGTTAGCCACCATATTTGCTAAGCGCTTGCTGCAGCTCCACCTCACTACCTCATCCTACCCATAAGCTTAAATAGTGTGAGATTGTTGAGTCCTCGTGACTCACAGATACTTCCAAACAGTTGTAGGTGCCGATGATACCAATGCAGGTGACGCAATCGAGCTCAAGTGGGAGTTCGATGAGGACCTTGGTCGTTACTATGTTTCGTTTGCTAATGATCAGTAGTGGTGCCCAGTTGGGACGATCAGGGATCTAGCATTTAGGGTTGTCTTCTTTTATTTTGGTTCTGTAGTCGGACCTTGATTGTACTCTGGATGATGTATGTTTAACTTGTTATTTGTGTGAAGTGGCGATTGTAAGCCAACTCTTTATCCCTTTCTTATTCAGTACATGGGATTGTGTGAAGATTACCCCTCTTGCGACAAAACCACCATGCGGTTATGCCTCTAAGTCGTGTCTCAACACGTGAGAGATATAGCCGCATCATGGGTGTTACAAGTTGGTATCAGAGCCATCCTCGACTTAGGAGCCCCCTGCTTGATCGAATCATTGTCATTGTTGAGTCTATAATAAAATGTTTTGATTCTTAGGATTATATATATATCGGAGAGTAGGATTCTTTTTACTCCTCAGTCCCTTCGTCACTCATGTGAGGCCTCCTGACGTAGAAGTTTTGACTTTCCTCGCCTCATATTTCTCGAAATTTTTATAGGATCACGTGGGTATCTTGGAATCGTTCTGATAGTCTTGTGACGAGAACATTATTCTTGGTGCCTCCTGACATTTAGGGGTTGTGGCAGTGTCTTGGGGAGTTGAGCTTCGAGGTGTTGTCGTCATAATTTTATCGTTGCAGTTCTGGAATACCTGAGTTTCGCCGACATCGAAAATCTCTTTTATGCAGTTGTTGGTGAGATAACCTCTATGCCACCCAGTACTGGGGCGGGAGTTCGGGAGTATTGCCATAACTCATATAACGGATGCTTTTCGAAGGTTGAGGTACACGATTTCTGGAGGTCTCTTGGTTATGTGTTGACGGATGGATATAGCTGGATGTAGGGATTGTTAGTTTGGGTGAGATATTATGCTTCCCGTGTATGCCCAACCCCAGATTGCATAACCAGAAAGTTTCGGGAGTATATAGGTGGGAATTCAAGTAGCTCCTAAAATATCTTTCCGGCAAATGCATGATATTGGATTGGGTAAATATCTATCATATGTTTATTTCTGGTTTATTTTCCAAGACAATCCTTTGTTTTGTTTTGGTTTGTGGTATTCGAGTTGCTTCAATGTCAAGTGTAGATTCCATACCTTTTCTAAACAGTGTTCTCATATTCCTAGGTGAATACTAATCCTTCTTGATCATCGAGGTTGTCATGTTAATTATTTTCCTTAACCGGCGTGCTTCTCTTCAAGTTAAGCCGACCCCTTCCATATTTGCAGGATCAATTATCAGTTTTCTCAACAGTGTTCATTACATCTGCCCCAAGTTGCCTTTGTTTTCCTGCCCTCCCACACTTTTTCTTAAAGGACTCAAAGATATTTAATTAAGTATCCGTCCTATGGATGTGAAGTCTCTTCATTCTTTTCCTCCATGTTCTTACCTGGTGATTCTCATGAAGATGCTAAGGAATCTTCAAGTTTATCATTCCTCGTTCTCTTTTCTTCTCCGGTGGGTTCAATTCAAGCTTTGTCGGTCATATCTTTTCCTCATTTCAAATGTTTTCTCATGCCGGTGCACCTCTTAATCATCAACTTCTCGCTATTCAATTGTTCCGGAGTGCTGAAGATATCTCAGAAGATTCAAGTTTCCATTCTCAATTCACCCAAGTTCTTTTGAGGATGTTATCTCATTCAAGCCATTTAATTCAACTGGCGCAATATCTCTTTTAAATCGTTCAATAGTGTTTCTTTTGAGTGGGCCCTAACCCACGGGTTTTTTCCCAGGATATTACCTGACTCTTCTAATTCCTTCCGGAGTTATTCTCAAATCCATTTCAAAGATTGACGTAAGAATGAGTTATCATCAGTCAAATGTCTTTCACCTAGATCTTTCAAATTCTGGTCATCGTTGGTTCATCATTTCTATTCTTCATTATTACGGAGTGACTCATCAATTGTCATGATGGTTCTCATCATCATTCTCAAACATTTGACGACCGAAGAAGAGTTCCTCCTAAATCCTTACCCATTCTTCCAAAGATGCATAGTTCAAGCTTGTTGCCATCCTCTCATAATTTTTTTCGATTGTGAGAATTCTTTTCACCCATCCGGAGCATTTCAGGAGTTGTTTTCATTTTTCTTGATCATCCAAAGGCCATAATTTCAGAAGATTTATTCATTTCAGCTTTCAGCTCTCGTTCTCCAGTCTTACCGGTGCATCGATCAAGTATTCTCTAATCAGCACGTGATCTCTTTGTTCTCTTGTATCTAAATTTCCCCAAGTATCGTTATTCATTTTCTAATTCTTATCGGTGATTCATTCTCTTCATCGTTTTCAATTTTACGATGGTGCATTCAAGGTTCTTCTTCCTTTATCATCACATCAATTCTTTCTTTCTAAAACATACCGGTGGTTCGTTGAAGACCTTACCAAGTTTACGATATATCTCTCTTAATCCTTTCTACGAGAATAAGTAGTATGCCAAATCCGTTGCTTGTCATCAATTTTAATTGCTGTAGGATAAGCATAATGTAATTCTTATTCTTGTTTCATCGAATAAATGCAATTCCTATTCCAGAGGTTCATCAAAATTCTTGGTTTCAATTGCTCATCTTTCTTTTTTGGAGTTCCAAGTTTACTCAGTTACATCGTCACGAAGCTCCATCTAAATCATTGCAAGGCTTCACCTTGTGTTTTCAACTTCTCTTTCTTTCTATCATCCTTTTATTACCGGAGTTCTTCATGGAGGCTCAGCATGGTGGCTCATCAAGGATTCCTTTCATTCTTCATTCGTTCTTCAAGATTTCTCTCGAAGTTATGATCCGCCAAGCTATACTCTAAATTAAACATGGTGTTCAACACATGTCTTGTTTTCAGGAGTTCAAGCATTCATCATCTTGTATTCCAAAGTGCAATTTTTTCATATCTCATCTTTTGAGGTGGTGTTATGTCATCGTTGATAATTTCCCTTTGTGTTTCATGATTCACAAGTTTTCAAGAGTGACATATCTAAATCCATCATTTTCTCTTCGCTCAAGACATCTTTTCAACCAATCAACCTCTTCATTGGAGTTATCTTGGGTTATATTTCACCTAAAGCTTTCCCTAAGGATTTTTGCTATTTATGGTGCTCATAAATGACCCAAAGTTCTTCATTTATCCTCCCGGTGAGATAAGCTCCTCATCTCCTTGCTGGTGTCAATTCAATCTGTTGTTTCCGCTAGTGGCAGAATTTCACCTCAAATTTCGAGATGTTTTCCATAACCCCACAACAAGCTTACTCTTTTCGTTGTTGGTTTTCCAACAACTCTGTTCGACCCTTCTCCTAAAGATGCTTTTTCAAGCTCATTTGAGGTAGACGATGTTGGTTTCTCCTCCGTTCTTTTGATTCCATTCTTACATTTGTTCTGGAGGCATTGTCATGTTGCACTCTTTGACCCATCATCCCATTTTTATCAAAGATCATGTTCTTTCTTTTGCTTATACATTCAACCGGAGTGTCGTGTCTCCATTTAAGTTCTCTCATCTTAATAAGTTTTGCCTCCCTTCTCAACCGAAGTGCTGTCCGAAATCTTTCTTACCCCTTGTGCCATTCTTTCAATAGTTCCAGAGGCAGTGTGTTGTAGATTTCATCAAGTATCCTCTCATCTTGTAAAGTTCATGTTCTATTCCTTCCATTTACAGTCGGAATGTTGTCCAAAGTATATCATTCTTATTCCTTCTCTATCTTGTTTTAACCGGAGTGTTGTGTCTATCATTCCTCTTCTAACCGGAGTCCCATCCAAGTGCTTTCATTTTGCCAAGTTTATATTCTATGCCTTCCATTTCCAACCGGAGTGTTGTCATAACTGATCTTTATCATTCCTTGTACATCTCGTTTCATCTGGAGTGCTTGCATGTACTTCCTTTCCATTGGAGCCCTTTTTCTTAAGTCTTTCAATCTACAAGGTGTAAGGTTCCTTATTCCTCATTTCTAACGGAGTGTTTTCAACTTTGTTCATCTTCGTTGTATTCCTTCTTTCAATTTGTTCAACCTCGCAAGGTTCTTTGGTTTCACTCATTTGTCAAAGAAGCAACTTAGTTTTAACACTTCTCTTCCTCTTCTGTTTCTCTCCAGTGCCATCCTTAGGTCTCGGCACGAGATCCTCTCATAGTGGTGGAGTGTTGTGACGCCCCGAGACCGATGCGCCAGGTGTCTTCCAGTTATTCGCCGTCTTTGCCATGCCTTTTCTTGTGTGTTGCATCTTGCCATGTCATCATGTGCATTGCATCATCATGTTTTCAAAACTTGCATCCGTCCGGGTCTCCCAGTTCTTCCTCCTATCAAGTTTCATCGCATTCGGAGTTTGTTTGATGCCCCAACTGATAACTATAGCGGCAATTAGCCAATCTTTTCGTCTGACGTTTTCGGTCTCCGGAAACAGTTGCCGAGCTGCACTCCTTCCCTCTCTCTTCTCAGCCCAAGGCTCCTCTTCACAGCCCACTCCCACTCTAACCAGCCCACCAAACCCCCCCCTCTGACCGGAACCGTCTGATCGACATCGACGGGTGTAGAGCCAACCCCTAGACCCAAACCGTAGCCTCCCTGCTATATAAGGAAGGCCTAAACCACCAGATTTGGAAATATCCCTCTCCTTCCTCATTTTTAGCGCCGATCGAACCCACCTCCGCCACATGGCGCACCACCACTCACCTCCGCCGCCATCCTACACCTCGCCCCCGCCACTTGGCAGTGAACCAGTGGTCGGCCGCCTCCCGCGCACCCGCTCCAACCAACCGCGTTGTGCCACGCGCCCCTCCCTAGCTCCCCAGCACCGCGGAGCGCCGAGCCCAACTGCCGCCTGCCCGAGCCCGATCTGGGCCCGAGCAAGCCTGAGCTCCACCTGAGCGCCCCTGCCCGCAAGCGCCTCATGCCGCCGCACCCTTGCTTCCGCTGCGCCGCCGCCTGCCTCTGCCTACGCTAGCAGCGCCGCCCGCCGGCGACCCCTCCGCCCGTAGCTGCTCCCGCAACCCCGCCGGAGCTTCCTCTCTCGCGCCGCCCTGCAGAAGACCTGCCGGAGAGAGCCACTGAGTCCGGACGGATCTGGCCTTTCCATCCCCGCCCCGAGCTCCTCTTCCCCGTCGCTAACCTCAACGGCCTCGCCAGGCCCCGCCGCCGGCACCCATCTTTGCCGTATGCCGCCGCACCCTTCGCCGCGCCGGATCCCTCGATCCCCTCTGGATCGAGGATGATGACGACTGACGCCGCCAGCCACGTGGGCCCTGCGCCAGCCGGCCCACTCCTCCATCGATCGGGCCTCAGCCCATGGGTGATCTGCCTAGCGCCTGCTTGTTTGGCATGTTAGCCAGATTCGGCCCAATGCGTGTTTTTCCTCTATTGCGAATTTAATATTTTTCCACACAGCGCATGTTTTGCAGAAAAGTCCCTAGAGTTCATGCATTTAATATCTCACTAACCATTCATCGGATTAAAATGTTCTATATATGTAAATGCTTAGAATTTCATCTAGTTTCATAATATGTGACTTTCATTTATGTAAAAATGTTTAAAATGTTGTTTGTACTTATTTTGCATAATGCCATGTTAAAATGATTTATTTCATAACTAAATAACCGTATCTCCAAATTTAATAAACTTTATATGTAAATGGGGTAGAAAAATTCCTAGTTTAACTTGGTGCTCTTATCCTGCATGTTTAAGAACACAAAAATATGGTTTAGAGCAGAACAGTACCAACTCTAAAATTTGCATGTGGGGGTTTACCAGAATCGTTGTTTGATGTTTCCAGCCTCATTTAAAATTGCCTAAAATGTGTAGTTTACTTATGCTTCACCTCTTGCCATGTTTAACATCATTTAATATTGTTGGGTACATAACGGGAGAGAACTAAATAAATGTATGTGGTGTTTCATCAATATGCAACTCGTTGCATATTGAGCTCCGCTTAACTTGTAGTATTTTTAGTGCACTTTGCCATGCCATGCCTCATTAAACCAGACATGCATCATACCTGATTGTGCATCATGCCATGTTTATGCTTGTTGGTTTACCATGTTGTTTGCTCCTTTCCGGTTGTGCTTCTGCTCGATAGTTCCGGTAACGTTGCGTTTGTGAGGATTCGTTCGACTACGTCCATTTGTCTTCTTCATGGACTCGTTCTTCTTCCTTGCTGGATCTCAGGAAAGATGACCATACCCTCGATATCACTTCTATGTTTGCTTGCTAGTTGTTCGCTCTATCGTTATGTCGCACTACGTACCACTTGTTTATCATGCCTCCCATATTGCCATGTCAAGCCTCTAACCCACCTTCCTAGCAAACCATTGTTTGGCTAAGTTACCGCTTTTGCTCAGCCCCTCTTATAGCGTTGTTAGTTGCAGGCTAAGTTGAAGTTGTTCCATGTTGGGACATGGATATGTTGGGATATCACAATATCTCTTATTTTAATTAATGCATCTATATACTTGGTAAAGGGTGGAAGGCTCGTCCTTATGCCTGGTGTTCTGTTCCACTCTTGCCGCCCTAGTTTCCGTCATACCGGTGTTATGTTCCTTGATTTGGCGTTCCTAACGTGGTTGGCATTATGGGACCCCTTGGCAGTTCGCTTTGAATAAAACTCCTCCAGCAAGGCCCAACCTTGGTTTTACATTTTCCTAACAACCTAAGCCTTTTTCCCTTGGGTTTTCGGAGCCCGGGGGTCATCTTTATTTTAACCACCACCACCCCCCCCCCCCCGGGGGGGGGGGGGCAGTGCTTCTCTAAGTGTTGGTTTGAACTGAGTAGACTGTGGGGCCACCTCGGGGAAACTTGTGGGCTGGTTTTACTTGTAGGATGTCTCATCCGGTGTGCTCTAAGAACGAGATATGTGTAGCTCCTATCAGGATTTGTCCATACATTCGGGCGGCTTTGCTAGTCTTGTTTTACCATTGTCGAAATGTCTTGTAACTGGGATTCCGAGTCTGAGCGGGTTTTCCTGGGAGAAGGAATATCCTTCGTTGATCGTGAGAGCTTGTGATGGGCTAAGTTGGGACACCCCTACAGGGTTTAAACTTTTGAAAGCCGTGCCCGCGGTTATGTGGCAGATGGGAATTTGTTAATGTCCGGTTGTAGAGAACATTACACTTGACTTAATTAAAATACATCAACCGCGTGTGTAGCCGTGATGGTCTCTTCTCGGCGGAGTCTGGGAAGTGAACACGGTTTGTGTTATGGTTGTGCGTAAGTAGTTTCAGTATCACTTCTTGATCACTTCTAGCTTCACAACCATTGCGTTGCTTCTCATCTCGCTCTTATTTGCGTATGTTAGCCACCATATTTGCTTAGCGCTTGCTGCAGCTCCACCTCACTACCTCATCCTACCCATAAGCCTAAATAGTCTTGATCTCGCGGGTGTGAGATTGCTGAGTCCTCGTGACTCACAGATACTCCCAAACAGTTGCAGGTGCCGATGATACCAGTGAAGGTGACGCAACCGAGCTCAAGTGGGAGTTCAATGAGCACCTTGGTCGTTACTATGTTTCGTTTCCTGATGATCAGTAGTGGTGCCCAGTTGGGACGATCGGGGATCTAGCATTCGGGGTCGTCTTCTTTTTTTTGGTTCCGTAGTCGGACCTTGATTGTACTCTGGATGATGTATGTTTAACTTTTTATTTGTGTGAAGTGGCGATTGTAAGCCAACTCTTTATCCCTTTCTTACTCGGTACATGGGATTGTGTGAAGATTACCCCTCTTGCGACAAAACCACCATGCGGTTATGCCTCTAAGTCATGCCTCGACACGTGGGGGATATAGCCGCATCATGGGTGTTACAAGTTGGACTCAGAGCCATCCCCGACTTAGGAGCCCCCTGCTTGATCGAATCGTTGACGTTGTTGAGTCTAGAACAAAATGTTTTCTGTCTTAGGATTATATTTATCGAAGAGTAGGATTCTTTTTACTCCTCAGTCCCTTCGTCGCTCTGGTGAGGCCTCCTGATGTAGAAGTTTTGACTTTCCTCTCCTCAAATTTCTCGGAAAAAAAATTTAGGATCACGCGGGTATCTTGGAATCGTTCCGATAGTCTTGTGACGAGAACATTGTTCTTGGTGCCTCCTGACATTTAGGGGTTGTGGCACTGACCCGGGGAGTTGAGCTACGAGGTGTTGTCATCACAATTTTATTGTTGCAGTTCTGGAATACCTGAGTTTCGCCGACATCGAAATATCTTTTATGTAGTTGTTGGTGAGATAACCTCGACGCCACCCAGTACTGGGGCGGGAGTTCGGGAGTATTGCCATAACTCTATAATGGATGCTTTTTGAAGGTTGAGGTACACGATTTCCAAAGGTTTCTTAGTTATGTGTTGATGGATGGATACAGCTGGATGTAGGGATTGTTAGTTTGGGTGAGATATTATGCTTCCCCAGTATCCCCAACACCAGATTGCATAACCAGAAAGTTTCAGGAGTTTATAGGTGGGAACTCAAGTAGCTCCTAGAATATCTTTGCGACAAATGCATGATATGGGATTGGGTAAATCTCTATCATATGTTTGTTTCCGGTTTATTTTGCAAGCCAATCCTTTGTTTTGTTTTGGTTTGTGGTATTCGAGTTGCTTCAATGTCAAGTGTGGATGCCATACCTTTTCTGAACGGTGTTCTCATATTCCTAGGTGAATACTAATCCTTCTTGATCATAGAGGTTGTCATGTTAATTCTTTTCCTCAACCGGCATGCTTCTCTTCAAGTTAAGCCGACCCCTTCCACATTTGTAGGATCAGTTATCAGTTTTCTCAACAGTGCTCATTACATCTGCCCCAAGTTTCCTTTGTTTTCCTGCCCTCACACCCTTTATCTTAGAGGGAACGATCTTGGTTCTATAATCCTTAAGGTTCCTGATAGTGATCAATATATATAAATCCCAAGTGACTCAACAAGTATAGCTATGCTCCCCAGCAACAGCGCCAGAAAAAGGTCTTGATAACCCACAAGTATAGAGGATCACAATAGATTTCGAGGGTAGAGTATTCAACCCAAATTTATTGACTCAATACAAGGGGAGCCAAAGAATATTCACAAGTATTAGCAGTTGAGTTTTCAATTCAAGTAATATCTGCAGCAGAGTGATCAGTAGCATAGTAGTATGATAATTCGATAGTGATAGCAATAATAATAGCAGTAACAGTAATGGTAGCACAAATAGTTTTGTAGCTATTGTGACAGCAGTAGCAACATAGCAAAGAAACAATATATGAAAATCTCGTAGGCATTGGATCGGTGATAATGTTTGATAATATTCATCACGTAACAGTCATAACATAGGGCGACACAGAACTAGCTCCAATTCATCAATGTAATGTAGGCATGTATTTCGTATATAGTCATACGTGCTTATAAGAAGACCTTGCATGACATCTTTTGTCCTACCCTCTCGTGGCAGTGAGGTCTGTGAGGAAAATAAGGGATATTAAGGCCTCCTTTTAATAGAGAACCGGAGCAAAGCATTAACACATAGTGAATACATGAACTCCTCAAACTACAGTTATCACCGAAAAGAATCCCAATTATTATCACCTTGGGGTAGGCGGATCATAACACATAGCAAGTGCATACAACTTGCAAGATCGCATCAAGAACACAAATATATTCATGAACACATAAAGGGTTCAGATATGAAATGGTGGCACTTGGGCCCTAGTGACAAGCATTAAGTATAGCAAAGTCATAGCAATATCAACCTCGGAACATAGTGGATACTAGGGATCAAGCCCTAACAAAACTAACTCGATTACATGATGAAACTCATCTAACCCATCACTGTCCAGCAAGCCTACGAAGCAATTACTCACTCCCGGTGGTGAGCACCATGAAATTGGTGATGGAGGATGGTCGATGATGACGAAGATAGAAGATCCCCCTCTCCAGAGCACCGAACAGACTCCGAATTTGGCCTCCCGATGAAGAACAGAAGGTAGCGGCGGCTCTGTATCATAAAATGCGATGAAACTTCCTCTCTTATTTTTTTCTAGGGAAATAGGAATTTATAGACTTGAGATTAGGTTCAGCGGAGCCACATGGGCCTCACAAGCCACCAGGGCGCCCCTGGTGCCTTGTAGGCACTGGTTGCCCCCCTCAAGTGGACCTTGGCTCCAGTATTTTTTATTTATTCCATAAATAATCTCCAAAAAGTTTCATCCAATTCTGAGAACTTTTTTTCTGCACAAAAAGAACACCATGGTAGTTCTGCTGAAAACAGTGTCAGTCCGGATTAGTTTCATTCAAATCATGCAAATTAGAGTCCAAAACAAGAGCAAAAGTGTTTGGAAAAGTAGATACGATGGAGACGTATCAGGCACGCCCCCTGCCTTGTGCTCCCTTGTGCACCATTTGGTCTCCTCCTTAAGCTTCCAGTGTCTCTTTATGTCTAGAAAAAACTATTAATTTTTTTTTCATGTTTGGACTTCATTTGGTATGGATTTCTTGGAAAACCAAAAACATGCGAAAAACATGAACTCGCACAGGGCACTAAGTTAATCGGTTAGTCCATAAAATTATATAAAACGACATACAAACTATACAAAAGTGATAATATAATAGCATGAAACAATCAAAAATTACAGATACGTTGGAGACATATCAGGGCGCGGGTCGAAGAGACAATGGCGAGGTAGAGGAGGCACGATGTCGCCTCCAGGGCAGGCGAAGTCGACATCGAGGAAGAAGAGCGACATGGCCGCAAGTCCTGATGCCTTCGAGTGCTGCTGATAGAGGCAAAGGTGTCCTGATCTTTCTATGAGATGATAACTATCGATTTGGTGGTGATGACTTTGACGATCCGACTACAAACGTGCATGACGTTGCACCTTAGCAATCGCTAAACCAACTCCGAGAGGTTATTCACCATGCTGGAGCACGATCAACCTGACCACGAAGGTCTATTCCTGCAAACAATCGAAGAACAAGCAAGAATATGATAAAGCAATATGAATATTGCCAATATATATGAAGTATTGATAAAGGTGGGGATCCGAAAGTGGTCTTGGTCTGGTCCTTGGACACAAATGAAGTACACGAAGTTGCAATGGCTAACTTTTAACTAAACAAATCCCCAGGGAGAAGGTACTACATGGATCTACTTATATAGGAGCAAGGGGTGACGTCCAAGGAGGTGGGAGGACATCCCATGGAAGCCTAAAACTAGCCCTAGGTCGTACAAGGCTCATGGGCCCAAGTGGAGGTCATGCAACACCTTTGGACTTGTAGTTTGACTCAGATTTTGCTGCAGCATCAGATTGCTTCATCGATATCTCAACGCTCCGGACGAATTTGAAGGTGAATCCAATTGGGTTGGAAAGAGCATGAAATGTACTTTCCAACAAAAAAATAATCACGCTATTAGGAGTCTGTATGAAAGAGTTCTTGGCATTTTGAGTCAGGTATGTTTGTGTAGCCCGAATCTGAATCCAAAATGTGAGAGACTTGGACACTATCTTCTCTTGGCCCAAAAGTGACGTGAGAGGACTTTTTTAACAGCACATAAACTTCTCTTTTTCGCTTATCTTCGTATGTGGATTGTACAAATGTCCCATACACCTGTAATTAGACATGGCACAAAAGTCTGTGAAGTATTTTTGTTCTGGATGACATAAATAAATTATTGCATAGTTTGCATTAGAAATCACCTCACAAATAATCACATATGCAATATTTTGGTCGTATCCAAGGTATTCATGTCCTCATCATCCTCCCCTTCTTGAAAACAAAGCCGTCCTCAGCATTGGTTAATCTGAAATGTGGCTAAACAAAGAGACAAGGTGTACATGTTGTATATGTATATGTCATTCCATTTTTACTTCCCTTGGTTTTTGCACATATGACACATGTATACATGAGTAACTTTCGTAGTTCATAAAATATAAAGCCAAAATATTATCACAAGAAGTAGAAGGCATGAAAATATTGCAACTCCGTTTGCACATATAAGTGAAGCTCTTATTCATTTCAAAAGATTGACAATGTTCATCATTAAACCATCCCAACTTTGGTGAATAAACCTTACTTGCATCAAATTGACATGCTACAACATGCTTAAATAAGCAAACAAGCAAAAAGTCATTGGACACAGAATCATCACCAAGATTAGAGGTCATATCAAAATGATTAAACATTAGTTCTTTTGCATCAATAGTTAATTCAATGGGTGCACTCAAAATTGTTGGTATTTCAGTTGTTTGATAACACGACACATTCATGACAATAACACGATTCTCTAAAATAGGTGGTGTACTCAAATCAACAGGTAACTCAACACATGATGTATTCAAGTTAACTAGGCATGCATCATTCTCATGTGAAATTATATCATCAATACCTTTACTGTTACCTCGTCGCAAAGACGTAGCTGATGTAGGTACGGACGATGACAATGTACCATACTCTTGAGATGAGGTCGCACTCTCAATCTGACGTGTGGCTGCTCTAGTAGGTGCAACGGTGGAGGAACCAACCGATGGTGGTGAGCATGAACTGGAATACTAGTTGTAGTAGTCACCCAATGCATCCTCCTGTATCTGTCTCTCAAAGGTACAAGCGCGAACATACATACCAGTAATGCAAAAAGGAATATACTGAAATCTTGCACGAATATCATAGTTTAAACCACCCAAAAAAATATTCATTGTATCATCCACATATTCTTCTATGTCACCTTGATGCATATAATATTTGAACTCTTGGTAGTAAGCATGAATAGTGTTACTGCCTTGTTTTACTTGTTCCAATTTGCGAAGCAATTCACGGCGATAGTAAGGAGGAAACTTTTTTGTCTCATTACTACTGTGAAATCTTTCAAAGTTGTGGGTTAGTTATCAATGTTTTTCTTACAATGTACACTCCACCAAACAGAACAAAAACCAGTAAATGCTCCAATGGTAGCTCATACTCTCTCAAGTTTAGAAAAATCATGGTTACTAAAAACTTGATCTACTTCAAGCTCCCAAGCTAAATAAATAGTAGGATTAAATCTACCCTCAAATGACGGTAAAGAGATAACCTGACCATGTTCTTGTGTGTGTTGTCCCACCTCTCGTGATGGTGAAGATGTATCCGTCGTCCAGGAACTTCCATCTCCGGAACATGTCATGATTAGTAGAAACAAACTTCAAGAATAATTATCCTACGAACTACTAGGATGTGGTGGTAAAGCGCTCATAATAAGCAAATATCAATATCTTACAAGTTCTTACCATGCAGCAGGTGGCGACCGGCAACCAGCGGTGTCGAATACCTCCAAAGATTGAGTAAAGCGGATGCCAAGTGAATGTAAATATGCACGGTGTGGAAATATGTGGATCTCGGTTGGCTTTATGTATATTGTAGCAAAAGATTAGCAATAATCAATTCAGAGATGCAATGTTGAATATACACTCAATGACGGTACTGTGCTGGTCCTTGGCTAGACCAGACTAGAGACGCGAGCCTAGAATACTAATGAGGTCACAGCGTAGCACAACTAGCATCAATAAAGGATATGAAGTAGCTCTGGACAGCAGGATAAAAGTGAAGATCACAATAGCAGTAACGATAATGATGTGAAACAACTGCCAAGCACGATATACCAACAACTTTCTCTCCAACTTTCCTCTGGAGAAGTTTGTGCCAATTTTCTGATATTTTTTCTCAAGAATGGCACTGACTCAAGCTTTCAAGCGCAAAAAGAATCACTAAATTCTGAGTTGATATGAGGAGTCAAAAAATTCTAAAACTGGCCTAAAAAACTAAAACAAGCTGTGTTCGCAAACTTCAGAGGGCACAAATACCTATTTAGAAGCCGATTTTGAGGTGTCAAATATTGAACAAGCTTATGCAACTATTTAGATGCACCTCATCACTAGCTTTAACTTTAGTACTCATAGAGCCAAAACATACTTCGTATGAGGAAGATATGCTTGTTTTACTGAATAGTGCACGAAACAGATTCCAATCCGAATTCAACTATGAGATTGACTCTAGATAGATCCGAATTTTGTTTTTTTCTATCTTGTTTTCTCATACATTGTTTTTATTTTTCCCTCTTTCCAAAACAAACTAGATAAGATGAAGATTGGATCAAGCGAAGATGTGAACAACCTCAACTATGATTATGACAATGAACGGTGGGTAGCACGTGGTGGAAATTGATGGATGGGATGGTGGACAGCGGAACGAATAAAGATGCAGCGGCGGTGTGACTAATGTGAACAGAACTCGAAACTCTAAATGAACTAGACACTAAGACCACCAAGTCGACACGACGATGCAACCAATAATTCAATAATGCAAAAAATGAAAACAAAATTGCAAAGGCTTAGACTGGCTTCGACAAAGGATAAACAGATCTAACATTTTTGGGGGGCTTTTTCTGGACAATAGGTAAGAAAATAAATCTAATCAAGGGAAAACTGAAAATTCTCACTGAGTAACCTGAAAACTGATACATATTGATAAAGGTGGGGATCCGGAAGTGGTCTTGGTTTGGTCGTTCGACACAAACGAAGTACACGAAGTTGCAATGGCTATCTTTTAACTAAACAAATCCCAAGGAAGATGGTACTAGATGGATCTACTTACATAGGGTCAAGGGGTGACGGCCAAGTAGGTGAGAGGACGTCCCAACGTAGCCTAAAACTAAGCCTAGGTCGTATAAGGCTCATGGGCCCAAGTGGAGGTAATGCAACACCTTTGCACTTGTAGTTTGACTCGGATTCTACTATAGCGTCAGATTTTTTGATTGATATCTCAATGCTCCAAACGAATTTGAAGGTGAATCCAATTGGCTTGGAAGGAGAACGAAATGTACTTTCCAAGAAAAAAAGAATCACCCAATTTGAAGTCCGTATGAAAGAGTTCTTAGCATTTTGAGTCAGGTATGTCTGTGTAGTCCGAATCTCAATCCAAAACGTGAGAGACTTGGACTCTATCTTCTCTTGGCCCAAAAAGGACGTGAGAGGACTTTTTGAACAGCACCTAAACTTCTCTTTTCCCTTACCTTCATATGTGGATTGTACAAATGTCCCACACACCTGCAATTAGACATGACACTAAAGTCTGTGAAGTATTTTTGTCCTGGATGACATAAATAAATTATTGCATAGTTTGCATTAGAAATCTCCTCATGAATATTCACATATGAAATATTTTTGGTCATATCCAAGGCATTCATGTCCTTATCAGCTGCTCCATGCCGCACTCCCCATCGAGGAGCTAGTTGCTCCTCACTGCCAATTCCTCCTTTGAGCCGCCCCACTTGTCCCGGACCGGCGGCTCCAGGGTGCGCCGCCCTGTTGGTCGGGATCCGGCAGCCTCCTACTCGTCGTAGGGATTCGGCGATGATGAGGACATGATTAATATAGTTACACCCACAACCCCTGCTGCTACACATACTGGACCAATTTATAGCTCGTGCATGTCAATTAAATTACCAGGTACTTTTGTTCCTTGGTAACTATTCTAATATTCATGAGAATATGATGCGCCTTGAATTGGATACATTTATTTTGCTTACAAATGAAGGACCCTGCATGGGCAAGAATGATGAACATTCGAGCATAATCAAGTATGGAGATGATGGTGTACGCAAGGGGAACAAGAATGGAGTTTCCGATGAAGTTTTCAGCATTTTGAGGCCACCCTGATGACGTACAAGGACATGAATGAAATATACTCCCTCTGTTCCTAAATATTTTTCTTTCTAGAGATTTCAACAAGTGAGTACATATGGAGCAAAATGAGTGAGTCTACACTCTAAAATATGTCTATATACATCCGTATGTGGTAGTCCATTTGAAATCTCTAAAAAGATAAATATTTAGGAATGGAGGGAGTACAAGATATCCTTCCATAAATTTCGTCCATTGCTTAATATAGATGTTGCGCCACCTTATTTTTGGGCCAGACCCATGTAATTTTAAAAATACTCTTAATAGTCTTTATCAGATTTCATATTAATAGGTAAAACGACATATGATAGAATTTAGTCCCACCTTGCCAAGGGTGAACAAAATTATCCTCTGTCTCACTATAAATATAGCACTTAGGGCGTCGTTTTAGACTTGGGTTTTGTTTATATTAAAGTTCTCCATAGTTGCAACCCGCGTACTTCGTTAGACCAAGACGTTACAGAACCCCATTTTGATCAATAAAGCTTTCCTCTTAGATTCGCAATATCTAGATTGCACCCTCAATTTCTTACTTGTTCTTTATTTGCCTGCAAGAAAGAGACCCTCGTGGTTAAGTTGATCGTGCTTCGGCGTGGTCAATAACCTCGCGGAGTTGGTTTATAGATTTCTAAGGCGCGACGTCTTTACACATTCGTAGTCAAATCGTCAAAGTCTACTCCACCAAAAATGATAGTTACCATCATTGAAAGATGGCACCTTCGTCTCTATCAGGTGGTCTCCTGCTCGTCGCCGAGATTCGATTTTGAGTGGAGGGGGGTGAGAGTGAACGAAGATGGAGATGAAGAGTGACAGGATAGAATATGGAATAGCGAGGAGCACCGCTCGTTTGGTCGACCACTCACTAGAGCGTACATATGGGAAAGATGTCATGGAAAATGTCCAGCACTTTAAGATCATTGCTTTAATCCAACGGCATTAATGACGTTCCGGTTGGAAACCCAGAATCCTGACAGTACATATCAATAAGGTTTTTGGGGGGAGGGGGAGTCACGCGTGCAGTGCGGTGTTTTCAAGCGTGCACTGGAAAATCCTCCACTATGAACGCGGTGACAAGATGTGACGATTACAGGCCAGTGGGACCCCATTTAATACAGCAGCCATTTAATGTGTCTCTTTAACCTTTCGATTGTGCCCCACCATTACAAGAAGCACACCCACCACGACAAATTCTTAGAGGGTGTCCTGCGCGGGTCCAATGGCGCTCCGAGCGGCTGCCGACGACGGGCAGTAGTACACCATGCATGTCGTTGTGGACACCCACAGACGGTTCACGGAGCTCTCAGTGGTGTACACCAACAACCCGGTCTGGGTGGACCACTCCATCCACATCATGGAGTTGTTGCTTGCCGAGGAGAAGTACAAGGTGGCCGGGTTCGACCTCGAGTAAACCTGTGCTCGTGTCGGGTCTCGTCCCAAGGTCGTCGTCGCCCAGATGTGTGTGTGCAACCACGTCCTCGTCTGCCACAACTACCTAGCCACAAGGCCTTGCAAGTGTTTCGCCAGGATTCTCAACAGCCCCCACTACATGCTCGCTACGGTGGACATCACCAATGATGTAAATGTGCTCAAGAATTCGGGCATCGCCTGCCAGAATCTTATCGACATCTAGGGCCAATACAAGATCTGGGGCAGCAAGGAGCATGAGAAGGACTCGTCGGTTCATCTCGCCGAGGCCATCATCGACCCCTACTATAGAGACATGAAGGATTCTTGCAACAAGGACAAGCATGCCTAGCACTCGACCTGGATGGACAAACTCGACAAAGCTCACGTCATGTACGTGGCCAAGGAGGCGTACACGAGCTACGACATGTACATTCGGATCATTGACATGAGGAAGTGCCTCCTTCCCCAAAACGGTCAGGGATCCAACCAGAAGCAGAGCAATGGCAAGCGTCATCACAATAATAAGTAGATGATAAGATCCTTGTTTCATGCATGTAATTGCTTACTTTGGTGTGTGGAAATGTTATATATGTAGTCACTTGTGTAATTGTATGCTTAATTTGGTTTGTAATGCTGTCTTTTTAAGTATATATGTTGACGCTCTGTAGACAGAGCAAATCACATCGCACAGACTAAACAATGGAACCCGTCGGTGATGATTTCATCAATCACTGACAATTTCATACCAGCAATCGTTTGCTCACAACACACATGGATTGTTAACAGGAATCTTCTGTGTTATTATCGGTCTTCCCACACATTTCCAATTATAGACATGTTTGCCGCGTATCACACACATCTTGTTAAGTTGAGCCGTTTCTGTTCTCTTGGCTCAACGCAAATAGTTCATCCGAGTGAACTGTATGTTGTATATCGCACACACCTTCTTCTGGCTACCCATTTCTGTTGTTCTGTCTCATCACAAACAGTTTATCCAAGTGAACTATATGTCGTATATTGTGCACGCCTTCATCTGGCTGCCCATTTCTTTTGTTCTGCGTCATCGCAAATAGTTCATTGAACTGAACCGTATGCCCCTCATCGCACATGCAACTAAAATCTAAATCGTGTTTGATGTATCCTTCATCGCAAACATTTTTCATCTTTTTTACGGTTATTTTACATCACCTTTGCGATTAATGCATCGCACACAGTTTTGTCAAAGGGTCTCTGATCGTAGTGTCGCATTAGCATCATCCTGCAGTAGTGTATATTACACAAACTGGATCAAAGTTAAGAATCACTTTAAAAACCCTAAAAGAGAAAGAACCTATAATTGATGAGAGAATAGAACAAGGTTCTGCTAGAATTGATAAGTTAGAGGTTATTTTTACCAATTTGGGTTCCGCTTTGCTGCTATCAAAACTACTCCAAAATTTCATACTACTAAAACTACGAAGTTTATTTATGTTCCTAAAAATAATGGCGGATCATCTAGTAAAGGAAACGAAGATCTTAAGATGATAAGTATTTGCCCCAGGTTTGTCAATATTATTAAGGAACCAATTCCTATGAACGAATTTCTTGATTTACTACCTAGGAGTGTTATCATCAACAAACCGAATGAAATCCGTAGGAACGATGGATGTGCAATTGAGGAATTAAATACCAAAGATGACAACACCTAGATCATTGCATTATGCCTAGCTAGGGGCATAAAACAATAGCGCTTGTTGGGAGGCAACCCAATTTTATGTTTTTTGTTTTTGCTTCTGTTTTTCAATAAATACACAATTATGCTACTATTTTGATTGTGATTAAGAGTTTTAGTTAGTGTTTGTGCCAAGTTGAGCCTTTGGGATGATCTATGGTCATAGTTTATTTGATTTTGCTGAAAAACAAAAACTTTTGCACCCAATAACATAATTGACCTGATTTACTGAAGCGATGAAAAATTCTGCATGTTTTCCACTTTATTGATATACAAATTTCCCAGGTTGTCCTGATTTTCAAAAAAATAGGAGATACAAAAGTATAGAAATTTCCAGATTGCTACAGACTGTTCTATTTTTGACATATTATGTTTTCTTTGTGTTGTTTGCTTATTTTAATGAATCGTTGGGTAGTAGCCGAGGGTATGTGAAGGAAATATGCCCTAGAGGCAATAATAAAGTTTTTATTTTATATTTCCTTATCCATGGTAAATGTTTATTATTGATGCTAGAATTGTATTGATCGGAAACCCAAATACATGTGTGAATACATAGACAAACATTGTGTCCCTAGTGAGCGTCTACTTGACTAGCTCGTTGATCAAAGATGGTTAAGGTTTCCTAACCATGGACAGGAGTTGTCATTTGATAACAGGATCACATCATTAGGAGAATGATGTGATGGAAAAGACCCATCCATTAGCTTAGCATAATGATCGTTCAGTTTTGTTGCTATTGCTTTCTTCATGTGAAATACATATTCCTTCGACTATGAGATTGTGCAACTCCCGAATACCGGGGGAATGCCTTGTGAGCTATCAAACGTCACAACATAACTGGGTGATTATAAAGAGGCTCTACAGGTATCTCCGAAGGCGTTTTTTGGGTTGGCATAGATCGAGATTAGGATTTTTCACTCCGAGTATCGGAGAGGTATCTCTAGACCCTCTCGGTACTGCACATCATAAGAAGCCTTGCAAGCAAAGTGACTAATGAGTTAGTTACAAGATGATGTATCACGGAACGATTAAGGAGACTTGCTGGTAATGAGATTGAACTAGGTATGTGGATACCGACGATCGAATCTCGGGCAAGTAAACATACCGATGACAAAGGGAATAACGTATGTTGTCATAATGGTTTGACCGATAAAGGTCTTCGTAGAATATGTAGGAGCCAATATGAGCATCCAGGTTCCGCTGTTGGTTATTGGCCGAAGAGGTGTCTCGGTCATGTCTACATAGTTCTTGAACCCGTAGGGTCCGCATGCTTATCGTTCGATGACAATTTAGTATTATATGAGTTATGTGATTTTGTGACCGGATGTTGTTCAGAGTCCCGGATGAGATCACGGACATGACGAGGAGTCTCGAAATGGTCGAGAGGTAAAGATTGATATATAGTATGATAGTATTCGGACACCGGAAGTGTTCCGGAGTGTATCGAGTATTTATCGGAGTACCGGGGGGTTACTGGAACCCCCGGGGGAAAGATATGGGCCATAGGAGAGGAGCACACCAGCCCACAAGGGGTCCCCCCCAAGGAAGGAGGCCGAGTGGCAGAAGGGAAAGAGGGGGTTCGCCCCGGCCTTTCCTTCTCTCCTTCCTCTTCCCTTTTCCCCATCCGGCAAATATGGAAGGGGGAGGCCAAATTGGGGAGGACCCCAAGTAGGATTCCTCCTACTTGGGGCACACCCTTGCTGCTCCCATCCCCCTCCCACCAATATATAGAGAGAATTCCTTATTTAACACTGTGTCTTAATTTTATGCCCTATTTGACATCGACAAATAGTTTCTTCCCTATATAGCAACGAGTCTAAATTTTATGCCTTTTATAACACTTATGTCCATTTTTAGCCTAAATGACACTTGAAAAGACCCTTTTGCCCCTCAAGTGGTATGTTTGGGCGCACGTGTTGTTCAATGATTTATTTATCATTTTTATTAATAATTATTATACTACTAATTGTTGGATTTTCTTATGGAGCTCACATAATCTATTTTAAATATCTAAGTTTTCTTTTAGTGCAGGATCTCCAAGGGAGAATATATGTATGTCTAGATACATTATATAGTGGATGCATACATTAGATGGTCTATCATTGCCTTTCTACGTAGTGCATGGCAAAATTGCCCACGCGTACAATTGCATGCATGCATCGAAGGCCATACACGGCAGTAGCATGTACTATGTACGTGGCTTATGGCTCTAACAGATGTATGTTGTATGCATACAATTCTGAATACCCACACGTCTATGTTGCACGTACAGAATACATATAGCCATGTATGTGTGTGCATGTGTATGTGCGTGTTTGTGCTGCTGCGTGTGTGATGCGTGCGTGTGCGCTATTATGCGCACGCGTGCGTATGTGTAGTATGCTGTTGTGTGCGTGCTCCTACGGATGCGTGCGTGTGCGCTACTGCCCCATTGATGTTGTGTGTATACTACTGCACCTCACACACACATATATCACATGAGGGGCAAAGGGGTCTTTTTAGGTGTCATTTAGGCTCAAAATGGATGAAAGTGTTATAAAGGGCATAAAATTTTAACTCGTTGTTAGATAAGGAAGAAAAAAAATTTGAGTGTTAAATAAGGAAACAAAATTTAAAATAGTGTTAAATAAGGAATTCTCTCCAATATATATGTGGGGAAGGGGCGCCTAGAACACACAACATCAATTGTTAGCCGTGTACGGCGCCCCCCTCCATAGTTTACACCCCTGGTCATATTCTCGTGGTGCTTAGGCGAAGCCCTGCACGGATCACTTCACCATCATTGTCACCACACCGTCGTGTTAACGGAACTCATCTACTTCCTTGACACCTTGCTGGATCAAGAAGGTGAGGGATGTCATCGCGTTGAACATGTGCAGAACTCGGAGGTGCCGTACGTTCGGTGCTTGATTGGTCGGAGCTAGAAGTTCGACTACATCAACCGTGTTGTCAAACGATTCCGCATTCTGTCTACAAGGGTACATAGACACACTATCTCCCACTCGTTGCTATGCATCTCCTAGATAGATCTTGCATGAGCGTAGGAATTTTTTTGAAATTGCATGCTATGTTCCCCAACAGTATGAACCATGGAGAAGTTGGAATATAGTAGATATAACACCAATATAAATTTAGAATGAGTTCACAAAAGTACCTAAAGTGGGGATTTGCTTTATTATAATAATGGATCTTACGAGTTTTCTGTTGAGTTTTGTGTTGTGAAGTTTCCAAGTTTTGGCTAAAGATTTCATGGACTGCAGAATAAGGAGTGGAAAGAGCCTAAGCTTGGGGATGTCCAAGGCACCCCAAGGTAATATTCAAGGACAACCAAGCATCTAAGCTTGGGGATGCCCTAGATGGCATCGCCTCTTTTGTCTTCAAATCCATCGGTAAATTTACTTGAGGCTATATTTTTATTCACCACATGATACGTGTTTTGCTTGGAGCGTCTTGTATTACATGAGTATTTGCTTTTTAGTTTGCCACAATAATTGTTGTTGTACACACCTTTTGAGAGGGACACACAATAATCGTGAATTTATTAGAATACTCTATGTGCATCACTTATATATTTTGAGCTAGGTAGTTGCTCTAGTGCTTCACTTGTATCTTTTTAGAGCATGGAGGTATTTTTATTTTGAAGACATTGATCAAATTTGATGCTTCACTTATATTATTTTGAGAGTCTTAAAAATAGTATGGCAATTTGCTTAGGTTATGAATTTAGTCCTAATATGATGTGTATCCAAGAGGGATATAATAAAAACTTTCATGAAGAGCATTGAATATATGAGAAGTTTGATTCATTGCATTTGTTTTGAGATATAAAGATGGTGATATTAGAGTCGTGCTAGAGAGTAATTGTGTAGCGACCCGACCCGAATGGATCAAGTCTCTGTGCTTAAGTGTCATCCCTGGATCGGTATGCTGACACACACAGTACTCGAGGATTTATAAAAGAGGTAAATCACATGTGTAAAGTAACGTAAATACTATTACCTCAATCCAAAATAGGGGAAGTAACAAGGTTGTGGATTCCCATCAACACCAACGGCAAAGTTGAGTGTAGAAATCGTAACCCTAATGTATCACTTACTCGTCATAAGATAATCCTGCAACATGAGACGTTGCAGCCACAAAGGGTCAGTACATTGAATGTACTGGCAAATTCACACCATAGAGAATGATGAACAATGGCTATCACTACATGCATATATGGCTGGTGGAAAAGCTCTATGGTTATATGTTTTTGCGAAAAGCCAATTTTTCCCTACTGCAAAGGAATAAATTTTTATTTAACTATCATGGTGGTTGTTGAACATTGAGAATGGTTGACAGCATTCTCAATCCCAATTAAGTAACATCATTAAACCCAACAAAATTAATTTAAAGTAACATGATGAGATTCACATGATAATTCAAGTACTAGATACTCAAGATGTCCATAACCGGGGACACGGCTAACCATGATTAGTTTATACACTCTGCAGAGGTTTGCGCACTTTTCCCCACAAGACTCAATCTCCTCCGTTGGATTTCTCGCACTACAAGGTGTTTGAGAAACGGATGACTGAGACATAGTCTTTCAGAAGCGTTTGCACCTTACGATGGGTAGACCGTACCACCTACAACCCCTACATCTGCTAGTCTACCACTGTAAGAGTTCACACGACTTAATCAACTATGCTAGAGCCCATAATAGCTTGTGGCTGCACACGGAAGTTTCTAGTATGAATAATCTCATGATCCCTTTGAGCCTGGGTGGCGGTCCATAAAAAAACAGGTAATCCTGGTCTACCCAGGTGCCTAGACAGGCAATCCTGGAATAACCAGGCACCTCAATCCACCCAGATGTGTGTTTAAGTTGCCACCTTAAGTAAGCCATTAATTAACAATCTCACATCGGTCATGGATACTCTCAAAACCCAATCCACGTCTACGAGCATAGCATGGCACTATAAGCATAACGTAATAGTAACTCCCAAGGGTTTGATAACAAACAGGTAATAGGTACTACCTCAACTACTTCCCATCCCACAATTTAATTAGATCCTAATCATGCAATGTTTGAGGATTGATCTAATGCAATAAAACTGGGTATGAAAGGGGGTATGATCAAAGTGTGAACTTGCCTGCAATGTTGATGAAGATGATTCGCACTCAAAAATCTTGATAGCTCTACTCGTCACACTCCAATCAATCTATCGTAAGCAAGCAATAGTAACCACACATAAGCAATCACTCAAAAGATCAAAAAGATCGAAGAAGTCGATTCAGAAAACATCAAACCAAGCAAATAGCTCTTGCAACATAAAACAATTTCTAACAGTACCAAAATTATATGAATTTGGCCTTATCAAAAGGTTTAGGTCAAGAGCTTCAATTTGCAAAAAGAATCAACTCAAACGGAGCTACGAAACTCAAGTTATGATCAAACGAAGTTTGAATTCAAATCTGATCTAATTTAAATTTTAAACTTTTCAAAAACATGTTTGAGTTGGATTACTGGATAGAGGAGATCATAATGAAGATGTGGGCATTGGTTTCGTTGAATTTAGACAAACGAGTAAAAAGTATGGCTATTTGAAAAATCAGGGCCAAGCTGTTTTACGGAAGAAAAAAATAGCTACGGGCTAGGGTCTAATGTATAAATACGTAGACTAATTGATAATCTAATTATTTTATCATATTAGTCTAAAAATAATAAACTACGAAGGTATAAGAAGAAAAAAAACAAATAAAAATACCTTTATAAGGCAGAGAAAAGATGACTTTTGAGAGAGGAGACAACTTCCAGAAGTCGCGCCGGAGAGGAGAAAAATATTTTTCTTAAATGAATCTAGTCAAACCAAAATATTGATTTAACCCGAATCAGAATTTTTTTGGAGGCTTTATGGGTCTATATTTATTGGTGGAAAAGAGGCTTAGGGGTCAAAGGCTAGGCAATGTGGGACTAAACGAAGACGAAAATATACGAAACAGAGAAGAAAAGAGGCGGATGGGCCTAAAGGCCTTCGGCCGGCCGCACGCGCACGCTGCGGCTGCATTTTTTTAAAAAAATCGGCCTAAGAGAAAAAAATGAAAAGGCTGGCTGGGCCTGGCCCATATAGGATAAAGAAAAAAATAGGGCGCCCGCTGGTACTATGATGCGCACGTGAGTGACAATTAGTTTCAGGCGCGCGTGCAGTTTTTTGTTTTTTTACAGAATGCGATAAACTGAAAAACGAAAATAAAAATAAAACTTTATATAGGCATATTATATATCAAAATTTTAAGAAAAAGATTTTCTACAAGTTGAACATTTTTATAATGCCAAATAAAATCCACACAAATTTAGATAATTCAAAGAGGGCTACTGGTCTAATAAAATCCAATAAAAATCATTTTAAAAATATCAAAATGATTTCAAATTTGTTTCTCTCCAAATTTCTATTGTAGGGAATCATGTTACCCTAATTTCCATATATTTTGTTTTTGGAGAAAATAATTTGAATAAAACTCAAATAACTCTAAATTGAAAAATAATTCCAAAAGACTTTGAATTTGATCCTTTGAAACTCCCAACTCATATTTCATATAATTTGAAGAAGTCATTTTATCTTCTCTCATGAAAATCATTGAGCTGCATGAAGTTTATGAATTGAAATATTTCCAAATGAAATCCAATTATTTTCAAATACCCTTTTCATTTAATTTAAATGGAAGAAGTCATATCATCTTCGCTCAAGGGTTTTGTATTTGAAAAGAATTTGAATTCATGGAGATCAGAAAGCAAATATGAATGTTTGGGAAAGTCCTTTTATTCCCTCTCATTTAACTTTCAAAAAGTTTCGAATTTCACTCAATTTCACACAATCAATCAAACAATCAATCATATCTATCTATTTATTATAACATTCCAAAATTTAGAATTTTGGGATGTTACAAATTGTGGATTAGTAAGAATACTTGTGTTGAGGTTTGTGATTCCCGAAGCATGCATGTATGGTCTCCCGTTACGTGATGAAGTTAGAGCATGATTTATTTTTTATTGTCTTCCTTATGAGTGGCAGTCGAAGACGAGCGATGGTCTTTTCCTACCAATCTATCCCCTAGGACCATGCATATTAGTACTTTGCTTCGATGGCTAACAAATTTGTGCAATAAGTATGTAAGTTCTTTATGACTAATGTTGAGTCCATGGATTATACGCACTCTCACCCTTCCACCATTGCTAGCCTCTCTAGTGTCGCGCAACTTTCGTCGATGCATTAAACCCACCATATACCTTCAAACAACCACCATACCTACCTATTATGGCATTTCCATAGCCATTCCGAGATATATTGCCATGCAACTTCCACCGTTCCGTTTATTATAACACATGCCATCATTGTCATATTACTTTGCATGAACATATAATTGATATAGTATTTGTGGCTTGGCCACCGTTCATATTTTTTTATACATGTCACGCTAGATCATTGCACATCCCAGTACACCACCGGAGGCATTCACATAGAGTCATATATTTGTCCTAGTATCGAGTTGTAAGTAAATAAAAGTGTGATGACCATCATTATTAAAGCATTGTCCCATGTGAGGAAAGGATGATGGAAGCTATGATTCCCTCACAAGTTGGGGTGAGACTCCAGACTTAAAATTAGAAAAAGGCCAAAGAGCCAAAAACAAAAAAAAGTGGCCAAAGAGCCCAAAAAGAAAAAAATATGAGAGAAAAATAGAGAAGGGACAATGTTACTATCCATATCCACACTCGTGCTTCAAAGTAGCACCATGTTCTTCATGATAGAGAGTCTCCTATTTTGTCACTTTCATATATTACTAGTGGGAATTTTTCACAGTATAGAACTTGGCTTGTATATTCCAATGATAGGCTTCCTCAAATTGCCCTAGGTCTTCGTGAGCAAGAAAGTTGGATGCACACCCACTTAGTTTCCTTTTGAGCTTTCATACACTAATAGCTCTAGCACATATGTTGCATGGCAATCCCTACTCACTTGCATCGATATCAATTGATGGGCATGTCCATAGGCCATTAATTTGCCTAGTTGATGCGAGAATTTCTCATTCTTTGCTTCTCCTCACAACCTCCACCGTATTCTATTTCGCCTATAGTGCTATATCCATGGCTCACGCTCATGTATTGTGTCAAAATTGAAAAAGCTTTAGAACATTAAAAGTATGAAACAACTGTTTGGCTTGTCATCGGGGTTGTGCATGATAAATACTTTATGTGATGAAGATAGAGCATGACAAGATTATATGATTTAGTAGGGATAACTTTATTTAGCCATGATATTTTGGGAAGACATGATTGCTTTATTAGTATGCTTGAAGTATTATTATTTTTACGTCCATAATAAACTTTTGTTTTGAATCTTATGGATCTGAATATTTATGCCACAATAAGAAGAATTACATTGAGAAACATGTTATGTAGCATTCCACATCAAAAATTCTATTTTGATCATTTACCTACTCGAGGACGAGCAGGAATTAAGCTTGGGATGCATGATACGTCTCCAACATATCTATAAACTTTTATTGTTCCATGCTATTATATTATCTATCTTCGATATTTTATGTGCATCAATATGCTATTTTATATCATTTTTGGGACTAACCTATTAACCTAGTGCCCAATGCCAGTTTCTATTTTTTTCCTTGTTTTTGTCTTTTACAGAAAATCAATACCAAACGGAGTCCAAACAGAATGAAACTTTTTGAGGATTTTTATTGGAGCATAATACAACCACGAAGCTTCGGGAGGAGGCCAGAGGGACCACGAGGGAGCTACAAGCTTGTAGGGCGTGCCCTAGGGGGCACCCCCGAAGGTTGTGTGTCCCTCGAGACTCCCCTAACCCTAATTCTAGCTCCATAAATACCCAAATATTCCCCGTACACCAAAGGGAACACCAAAAATACTTTTCCGCCGCCGCAAGCTTCTGTTCTCGTGAGATCCCATCATGGGGCCTTTTCTGGCACTCTACCGGAGAGGGATTCGATCACGAAGGACCTCTACACCAACCTTTCTGCCCTACCAATGATGTGTGAGTAGTTTACCATAGACCCACGGTTCCATAGCTAGTAGCTAGATGGCTTCTTATCTCTCTTTGATCTTCAATACAATGTTCTCATCGATGTTCTTGGAGATCTATTCGATGTAATCTTCTTTTGTGGTGCATTTGTTGAGATCCAATGAATTGTGGATTTATGATTAGATTATCTATGAATATTATTTGAGTCTTCTCTGGACTCTTTTTATGCATGATTAAGATATCTTTGTATTTCTCTCCGATCTATTGATTTGGTTTGGCCAACTAGATTGATCTTTCTTGCAATGGGAGAGGTGCTTTGTGATGGGTTCAATCTTTCGGTGTCGTCACCCAGTGACAGTAGGGGTAGCGAGGCACGTATTGTATTGTTGCCATTAAGGATAAAAATATGGGGGTTTTACCATATTGATTGGATCTATCCCTCTACATCATGTCATCATGCTTAAGGCGTTACTCCGTTCTTGTTAACTTAATACACTAGATGCATGCTAGATAGTGGTCGATTTCTGGAGTAATAGTAGTAGATGCCGGCAGGAATCGATATACTTGTCATGGACGTGATGCCTATATTCATGATCATTGCCTTAGATATCATCATAACTTTGTGCTTTTCTATCAGTTGCTCAACAGCAATGTGTTTACCCACCGTATGTGTTCTTTCAAGAGTGAAACCTCTAGTGAAAACTATGGGCCCGGGTCTATTTCTTATCATATATTTTAAGATCTATTGAACCAAAAATACAAAAAATACCTTGCTGCAATTTATTTACCTTTACTTTATTTTTGCCTTTTTATTTATCTTTTATACCTATCTCTATCAGATCTCATCCTTGCAATTAACCGTGAAGGGATTGACAACCCCTTTTTCGCATTGGGTGCAGGTATTTGTTTGTTTGTGTAGGTGCAACTATTGTAGACTTGCGTGTACCTCCTACTAGATTGATACCTTGGTTCTTAACTAAGGGAAATACTTATCTCTACTTTGCTGCATCACCCTTTCCTCTTCAAGGGAAAAACGAACGCAAGCTCAAGAAGTAGCATCACAGAACCTCACTTTCATCAATAAAGCTTTCATCTTATATTTGCAATATCGAGATTGCAATTTCAGTTTCTTGCTTGTTCTTCATTTGCGTGCATGAAACAGATCCTCGTGGTCAGGTTGATCATGCTCCAGCATGGTCAATAACCTCTCGGGGTTGGTTTAGCGATTGCTAAGGCGCGACGTCGTCGCACGTTCATAGTCGGATCATCAAAGTCTGTCCACCAAAAACGATAGCCACCATCTCATGGAAAGATCGGGACCCTCATCTCTATCAGTTTGGACCGTAGAAGCATGTTTACCTACACCTTTGACATCATTAACAATTCTAATCAGCAAGTCACTCAAGCGTCAATCATGTAGGAATTTCGTTTCAATTGTTTCATAACATTGGCATTGAAATGATCTTGCTTAGTGTTGTAATTGTCAAATTCATACCAACATTGACTACGAGATTTATTATAGGCAATATCACATTCATCAAACTTTATAAGAGAATTTACCTCTACCACCTGTGGCGATGTATTTCTTCAATGGGCGGTAAATTCTTAACATCTTCAGATTTAATACCTTTTTCCTTGATACATTTCTTTGCTTCTTGCATATCTTCAGGACTGAGAAATAAAATACCCCGTTCTTCGGAGTGGGTTTAGGTGGTGGTTCAGGAAGAGTCCAATCATTATCATTCTTCAATATATTATTCAATAGTTCCTCAGCTTGTTCGATCTTTCGTTCCCTAAAAACACAACCAGCACAACTATCTACATAGTCCCTAGAAGCGTCGGTTAGTCCATTATAGAAGATATCAAGTATTTCATTTTTCTTAAGAGGATGATCAGGCAAAGCATTCAGTAATTGGAGAAGCCTACCCCAAGCTTGAGGGGGATTCTCTTCTTAAATTTGCACAAAATTAAATATTTCCTATAAGGCAGCTTGTTTCTTATGAGCAGGAAAATATCTTTCAGAGAAGTAATAAATCATATCTTAGGGACTACGCACAACCAGGAGCAAGAGAATTAAACCATATCTTAGCATAACCCTTTAACGATTTCTTGGAAAACCAAAAACATGTAGAAAACATGAACTGGCACAGGGCATTGAGTTAATAGGTCAGACCATAAAATTTTATAAAACAACATACAAAGTATACAAAAGTGATAATATAATAGCATAAAACAATCAAAATTACAGATACGTTGGAGACGTATCAGGGCGCGGGTCAAAGAGACGATGGCGAGGTAGAGGAGGCACGATCACTACAAAAAAAGACACATCCGTGACATTTTGGGCCGAGCGGAAAAAAATTCTGTCATACATATGACACTTCTATGATGATAATTGTGACAAAACCCGGTATCATCATAGATGTGGTGGGCTCCTACTTCTATGACAAAAAATCATGACAGAAAATGGGCTTTTCGTCCTGGGCGGGCCGGAGACGCGGCTGCATGACATTCTTTGGGCCATCCATGACGGAAAAAACCGTGGTAGAAGCGAGGGCGAGGCAAATTTCAGGGAGTTCCCGGTTACGGTGGGAGGTCGGGGGCCGAGCGATGCGCGCTTCTCTCGTACACGTACGCGCGTGTGTGCGAGGCGTTGGCTCTAACTGAACCCGAGC
The DNA here is from genome assembly GCF_018294505.1 of Triticum aestivum. Lineage (NCBI taxonomy): Eukaryota > Viridiplantae > Streptophyta > Magnoliopsida > Poales > Poaceae > Triticum > Triticum aestivum. The sequence continues at coordinate 291,031,922 of NC_057800.1, forward strand.
GAGGCATTGGCTCTAACTGAACCAGAGCGATTGCACTGCAGGCTATGCGTTACTGAACCCGAGCGGTCGATCGATGGCTGTTAACTAAACCCGATCGAGCGATTCCTTCGCTACTGCTGCTAACTGAAGCCGATTGATGCTGCCTCTGGATGAAATGTGAGCGTTGCGGGGGGGTTTGGATGAACAGTTCCCGGTGGGGGTGGATGAACAGGACCCCGTGGTGTTGCCTCTGGATGAACAGGACCCCGATCGATTGAGCCGGTTGGGGCTGGCTAAATAGGACCCCGTGGAGGGCTGGATGAACAGGACCACCCTGTGGAGGGCAGGATAAACAGTAGACGATGGAGGGCAGGATGAACAGTAGCCCGTGGAGGGGTGGTTGAACAGGAGCCCATGGAGAGGGCTGGTTGAACAGTAGCCGGTGGAGTAGCGCGCGGTGGAGGCTGGATGAACAGGAGCTCGTGGATGAACAGTCGCAGGTGGAGGCTGGAGGAGGTCGACGGTGGATGAACAGTAGCTCATGGAGGCTGGAGGGAGTCGACGGTGGAGATGAACAGTATCCCATGGAGTCCCGTTTTGCGGGACGCCACAACCCTCCCGATGAACAGGACCCCCGTTTCGACCGTAGCGCTCCAACACAAGTCTGTTTCATCCGTTTTGCGGTACGCCACACCCCTCCTGATCAACAGGACCCCCGTTTCGACCGTAGGAGGTCCATTTCCTCCATTTTGCGGTACGCTAGACCCCTCCCGATGAACAGGATCCCGTTTCAAACATGGCCGGTCGAACACAAGGCCGTTTCCTCCGTTCTATGGTACGCCAGGCCTCGTTTCCATCGAATGTTCCGTTCAAGCCCTCCCGATGAACACGGCGCATTCCGTTGCCTCCCCATGAACACGACGCATTCCGTTGCCTCCCCATGAACATGACGCATTCCGTTGCCTCCCCATGAACACGACGACGACGTTGTTTCTCCGTTCCGACCCAGCCATGTACACGAGCCCTGGCCGTACGTATGCGCGAGTAGGCGTTCGAGACCCCGCCCGTATGTACACATACGTGGCCGTATTTTCTTTCTTGCACCCTGGCCGCTGTACGTACGTGTACATGCTGCGTGCGCGCCTCTACTATGACATGTGCACGCCTCTACATCGACCAGTATATATGTACGTACACGTTCGCGACCAGAATGACAACGCTACATATGCTTCGACCAGGTGGGTCCCGACTGTCAGGCACTTCCTTGCGTGCGAAGATGTAGCTGGTGGGTCCCAGCAGTCAAGGGCAAACGTTTTTTCACGAAATACAGTGGCCTGTCCGGTGGGTCCCCGCTGTCAGGTGGAGGAATAATTATTTTGCGCGTCATAAGGAGGCACTTCCTTGCTGTGGCCGTGGACCCAGCTGTCAGCGTCTCCACGCACAGTACTCTTCTGATGGAAGTCGGTCGTTGACCACATTGACCACGCCGTGCCGAGAGCACCACGGTGGTGGACGACGGTGAGGCCTAGGAAGGGGACGACGCGGAGCCGGGGAAGATGCGGCAGTGGAAGCCCGCACGGAGAGGAGTACGAGGGTTCACTGGTTTGGCTGCGGTGTGAGGCTGCCGTCGCCGCAGGGCCTGGCCAGCGGTGGGAATAGTAGGGGGCGGTGAGGCCTCCGCGGCAGCACAGCCGGCCACGGGAGGCAGGAGCATGCGGCACGACCACCGGTGCTTTGGGCGGCTGGAGCAAGAAGACCAGAGGTTGAAGAAGCACTACGGCCGTTGGATGGACATCGTACAGTCACTGGAGCTAGAATCGTTCATATTGACTAAGTTGACAAAGCCCTTCGTCTCCATCAACTTAGTAGGCCCACAAGTCAGCCTCCCGCCAAGGTGGGTCCCAGCTAGCCGGGGGAGTATTCATTTTTTGTGCGTAAGAAGGAGGCACTTCCGGTGGGTCCGAGCTGACAGCGGGGGGAACGTTTTTTCACGAAATACGGTGGCCCATCCGGTGGGTCCCAGCAGTCAGGGGAAACCATTTTTTTTGCAAAATACTGGTGGCCCATCCGGTGGGTCCCAGCTGTTAGGTGGAGGAATAATTATTTTCCGCGTAATAAGGAGGCACTTCCTTGCGGCTGCCGTGGACCCAGCTGTCAGCCTCTCCACGTACAATACTCTTCCAATGGAAGTCGGTCATGGACCACATTGACCATGCCGCGCCGAGAGCACCACGGCGGTGGACGACGGCGAGGCATAGGAAGGGGACGACGCGGAGCCGGGGAAGACGCGGCAGTGGATGCCCACGCGGAGAGGAGTACGAGCGTTCACCGGTTCGGCTACGGTGTGAGGCTGCCGTCGCCGCAGAATAATAGGGGGTGTGGGTGAGTAGAGGGATGCCCTGGCCAACGGTGGGAGTAGTAGGGGCGCTGAGGCCTGCGTGGCAGCACAGTCAGCCACGGGAGGCGGGAGTAGGCGGTCCCGCCGACGCTACTTTGGCGGCTGGAGCAAGAAGATCAGAGATTGAAGAAACACGACGGCCGTTGGATTGACATCCAACGGTTACATCTGCTAGAATCGTTTGTTGACGTATATAATAACTAAAAAAATCTTGCATACGCATCAACTAAACAGGCCCACAAGTCAGACCACTCCCTCTTTTTTTAATAATTTATATATAGCTCATGGCAACTTCTTATGCAATTTATTGCAGTCATTTTTTTTTGTTGGCTAGGGCCAATTTCGCATATTTCTGTGGGTTCCAAACTATTTTTAATACCGAAATGTCCAGCCAAATTTAAAGTACTTTGAAGATATATTTAAATTAGGTTAATGCCCAGTGAAATAGGAATCTGAAAATGTAATAAAATTCAGAAATTATAAAGTAATTGCCAATTTGTAATCTGTTTTATATTTACAACCCATTTCGTATTACTTTCAAGATTTGCAGGCGTCTTGAAAGAGTTGCAGCCCATCAGGGCGTAGAAAAATAAGTAGGCCTGGATTGGGTATTCTTCACAAAAAATAAACTGGGCTCATTTTCACAAAGAAAAAATAGCTGGGCTGGTCACATGGTGAACATAAAATATAAGCCTGGGCTAGACGGGCCATAGCGCAGTTCAAACCCTGCTCCGTCTCAACAATACCAAACAAAAAATACTGCTCGAGTAGCTACGTCCCAGGTGTCAGCCGATCTTGTGCTGTTCTCTTGTCTATTGACTATATACGCTCACAGTGTCGTGGGTTCCAGATGTCAGGAAAACACTAGGAGGAAGCATTTTATTTTTCCATACGCTGACATGGTGGGCCCCTACTGTCATCCTCTCCACGTACTTCTGCCGATTCCTATTGTTTGTTGACCATGTTGACAACGCGAGAAGGCGGCGCCGCGGCGAGTGCACCAAAGCGCGCGGAGGACGTCGGCGTTAACGATTTAGGAGACGGTGGGGCGGCGATGCGTGCGCTGAGGCGCAGCCAGCCATGGGAGGCGGAAGCAGGCGGCCTCGCCGGCACTGGTTTGGTTTGGCGGCTGGAGGAAGACAGGACTGAAGAAACACGACAGACTGTAAAAGCAGCAGGAGTACTTAACAACCTTAATTGAAACCAGCAGGGGCACTTAACAACCAAAGCTGAAAGCAGTATGAGCACTTATACAGGTTCAACCGTACAAAGCACGCCTCGAACAGTGCTACTTTGCCTATAGTTAACCAAGGGTGAGGCCGCCAAGCCCTAGGACCAGGCCCAGGCGCCACCCCGCGCATCCACAACCTTCTGAAAGCGGTTTCACCTCGCAACGTGGTCAATAAACAGGATATTCACTTTAGAGCCATGGAAAAGCGTGAACATAATCTTCAATCCTATTCTCCAAGATGGAAGGGCCTTCATTATTTGAGACCACCCATGAATAAATATCTTTTCACCTCCAAGGGGAATTGAGTAGGTCGACATAAACATCATGTTGTGACCAAGTGCAAGTCTGACCCGACCATGGTCAGGCATCTGTATAGGAACAATAGAACTCGGCAGTTCCTGTTTCAAGAAGAACACAGCTGTAAAACTGTGTATAAGCAATAGTTTATGAACAACATATATAACAGAAAACAGCTCATACCATAAGTTTCTCGACACAGTTGGACCTGTTCAACAAGTGCAGCAGTGGCACACATATCCCACGTGGCCTTCCACCATTGAAACGCCCCACAAGGACCTCAAGGCGATCAATAAACTGTAGGAACTTGTGGATGTCGATCCAGTCAACTTCAGTGCCATTAGTAACAGCCGTGTTATTACAGAGTAACAAACGAGCAGACTGCTTAACTCTGAAAAAACCTACACATGCCACCAATTATAAGAAAATATTAGTTAGAAGTAGCATCTTCGTGAGAGATTCGTTGCTACTTCTAAAGTTAAATTGTGATTAGTTAGACAGAATAGGTGGATTAAGAAGTAATCGAGGAAACAAGCAAGAACCAGATACAAAACTAACATGGATGAACAATTGGAATGACGTCGGGGTGGAAGATCGCAGTGAAGATGAGACCAGGTTCTGCTATTTCCATCAACATTCGTGCACCAACTTTCAGTCCGTAACACTTGAGAAAGTTTATCCAAGTTCGGCCATAAAAAAAGTAGCGATCTTCTTGGTTCATGAACCCAACTCGGAACTTATATCCATGGCTTGTCTGCATTGTGACCATTAAACTAGTGTATTCAGTTATGGCAAGGCCGAGCATCTTGAGTACATGTGTTCTGGCAGAGCAAATAATACACTGCAGGAAAAATAATATGAGAACACAGCATGTTCAAAAAAAACCCACCCTCCCGGATAGAAAAGAGGATTCTAGGAACATAATGTGCGCGTTTCAAAATGTTGTGTTAGGATGAGAAGGAACAAGTGTGGCGTCTCGCCGAGGGCGCAGAAACCTGTAGGGTACTCGCACTTTGGGCACTGCAAATGAAACACACTAGATTCAGTAGGAAGAAAAATGCATCAATGGCGGCGGCTGCCATCCTAGGATTACCTGCGACCAAGGGACTTGGGTTTATCGGGGATGGATGAAGAATTCGTACCTGGTTCTCCATGATAAAACCCTATGCAATCGCCGAGAGGGGGTTTTCTCTAAACAAGCAGACGAGGGAGAAGGGGATTCAGGCCCAGTGAAATATTGTCGCTTCGTCCGTCCAGCTTACTGCTAAATCTGGAAAGGGGGGGTTGTGATTTGACAGCTCATTGGGCATTACTGCGGCGCTACGACCAGGGTGTGTCTACCGTGAAGTTGTGCACTCTAATTTGTGCATATGGCACGTGGACCCCGTTGCCGGTTGCCCCACATATCAGCGAAAGGAAGTAGAAAGATAGGAGTAACTAGTTACACATAAATATATTTTTTGACAGAGAGATACTCCCTCTGTAAAGAAATATACAAATCTTTTATATCACAGGCTCACCTTGCCGAGAAATATACTCCCTCTGCAACGCACGGGCATTATGGGGGTTCAGCTTTTTTTATGGGGGTTCAGCTAGAATATAATACTCAGATAGGCTCACGGTTCTGGACTTTGGGCCGCAAGCCGACCCTGCATGTTTGGGGGCCCATGTGTTCTACCTCAGCGCTTTTCATATTGCAAGCGGTCGGTACGGCGCTGGTTTTAGAATGAAATCGAACGACAGTTCCTAACCAGCAATCTGAGTTGCAATTCTATCAACGATATATCATGTGATAAATAATACTGTCATACTACTTATACACAGGACACTTGTTTCACCATGCCAGATTATTACATCAAAATCTCTCGGAGGACAGATCAGTTCGGCAGTTGCGTGCTGCTACTGAAGAATTTCAAAGTTGATTTGGACCAGCTCTCCTTGCCGAGAAAGTTCAATTTTGACATCATCCCCTACCGTAAGATATGATTTAGATTTGAACCTTGACCATCGTTTAGCATCAATCATCATGCGACCATCCTTTGTACTTATGGTATATTGAGCAGGTTCATTCACACCAAGGCTGCGCATGGTAAGAGAAACTTGGCCGCGGTCGCCCAGATTGTTGAACGACTCCCTCGTTGCTCTAGAAATTCTCTGTTTGCAAACAAGAAGACATACCCAAACAGTTAGATCAACACAGTGAATCATGTGAAACAACGTGGAAATAAAAAAGAACGAAGCACTTGGGCGGCCAATGCTTACCAAGAAGGTGGACATGTCGGTTTTTGTAAGGACTTTGGTATATGAAGTGCGAACTGTAGCCCAGTCTATTGCCGGTGCAACTGCATGGGCCGGAGCAGATGCAAGTGCAAGTGTTGGTGCAGGTGCCGAAGGCGCTGCTGCTGCCGGAGATGGTGCTCCTTGTAGAACTAGTGCCGGTGTCGATGCCCGATCCTCTGGTAGATCATACTGATCCGCTGACACGGTCGGTGCCCAATCCTTAGCTGGATCAGACTGAGCTATTGCCGCTGTCAGTGCAGGAGCAACTGCCGGTGCTCGATCTGTGTGAGACAACGGCGATCGTGTCTGGTCTGCTATGATCAGCTTTCTAACTTGACTAGGATCCGTGACCGTGATCCAGTCTTTTTCTTCATTTCTTTTAAACGCGAGAAGGACTAATTGTGGCGTTTTTGTTAAACCAAACTACAGTTCATCATAGGGATTCAGCTTGTACTCAGACAATAGACTGATCCAATTTTTTCCAGTAATATAAGTGATGGACGGTGCCTTCGTTACTGACACGACATAAGAAGTGAAACCTGCAAAAATAGCCATCGTAGAGCAAACCAAATGGTTTATTCTGTGATGAATGTCACATGGCAAAACCTGCATAGTAAAATTGCAGGAAAAGAAAGAAAACATGACATTAAATCAATAAGATATAGACAATAAATCAATAAGATTTACTTGATGTGACACGAGTGAATCCTTAGCAGGAAATCACTATGTTGAAGTACTAAACAGAAGATTGATCGTCCAACTACGCGTGGCATGCAGGGGCCCCGCCTACTCCCACAAGCAGGACAGTCCAAAGGTCGTGACAAATCGTATGGACCGAACATCCATGGGGCTGGAAATCCTGGTGGGTGCGATAAACCCTGCAATGCATACAGATATTGGAGTGTAACCATAATTGATAGATCGTCCTCACAAAAAATATGATATGGATACTTCAAAATATACAGACTGAATTCAGTGGACAAACATTAACATAGACCGTTCTCAGGACTGACCACACACCAAAAGCGGCAGTACTAATAAACAATACAAGGTTCACAAACACAAATCAAGTACTGAACAATAGTACTTACTACAGACAAGCAAAGTTGCACTAACTAAACTCTGCAGACTATTTTTTGCCACCGACCTACGGGATGAACCCCGCATAACTGACTAGGCCATGGACTTCGTGTGAGATGTCTACATGCACCATCACCATCTTGTCAACCTTGGAGAACCTAACAGAGTGGTCTTTCCACTCATAAACATGATGATGAAGACAGGTCGCATCAGTTTTGTTGGGAAGCTTTACAAGAACCACACCCTTCGTAATCGAAGGCACAGCTAGGAAATTGTTGTGGTCAAGTACAGCCTCGAGAACACGCCTGACAACAATGCTACAGGAAAACACTAGTTCAGGACACGTGGCGACAAGGACACAGCAGCTGGATAGTTCAGCAGTAAAACTCATCATCAGGTCTTCCCGTTCACACAGCATGACTTTGAGAACTTCATCTGCACCGCAGACCTGGTTCTAATTCAAACAGAAACCATATTTTATTACTACCTCCGTTCAGAAGTATAAGATGATTTTCGATATTATACTCCATATATGACTACATATACGCACAGAAATGAGTGAACAAAGACACTAGAACATGTCTTCAAAGGCATGAGAGCAGAGGGATTACATGCAATATCCATAACACAAGTTACTGAGGAAAATATACCCTCTTAAAAGGTAGCATTGGTGTTCATAAAGTACTCCCTCCATCCCAAAATTCTTGTCTTAGACTTGTCTAGATACGGATGTATAAAGTCACATTTTAGTATTATATACATCCGTTTCTAGACAAATCTAAGACAAGAAATTTGGGACAGAGGGAGTAGTTGAAAGTAATTTATAAGAAATCAGTGTCAACCTCTCGCATGTTTTGGTCAAAAGAGGAATTTAGAACCATCATTTGGCACACAAAAATCACATGCAAGATCACCCAGAAAGTTGTACTACTAGTACTAGTACTGCGTGTTATATAAAAAAACACGATCAAGATCGAGAAAAGATCGTCAAGAAGAGATATTACCTGGACTTGCTTAATGAGGGATACCGGAGAGGGGGGCTTGGACGGGGCGATGGCTTTGAGCTTGTCTGCGGTAGTCTCGGCGGGGTGCTTGCGCTTCTTCATACCATGAGCCTCAACGGTTTTGGCCAGAGCCATAGAAATCACTTCGGCCGGTGCTCCAGCGTCCATCAAGAAACTGTCAAATAGAAATAAAAGAAAAGAAACCATAATCACAAACCCAAAAGAAGAAAAGAGAGGGAGTTATAGGATCAGTCTCGGGGTTGCAAGACCGGGCCTTGGCCAGAATCAACACCATTGATGCACTCACCTTTCCTTCTTTGGGAGAGAAGAACAATGGCAGAAGCAGGTTGGGGTTTTCTTGAAGAAAAGAGGAACAAGATGAGGCAGAAGCGAGGGTTGGGTAGAGAGGAAGCTTAGAGAGAAGAGTGAAATGATGGTTGCTTCGTCTGTCCAACTTACTGCTGGAAAGGAGGGGGTTTTGTGATTTGACGGCTCATTGGGCATTACTGCGGCGCTTCGATCGGGGTAATCTACCGTAACTCTACTACGGAGTAATTTAGTGCATGGCTGGTGGACCCCGATGCTGGATGTACCACACGTCGGTGAAAGTGAGTAATTTAGTGCATGGCTGGAGGAGGATCCGCACGGTAGAGCGTGTCCACTGTTTTTTAGAAGAAAAAAATGATTACAGCAAGCGTTTCCACTCTTACGACGGAGGAGTGCGAAACACGGCAGCCACTTGAACATACACAGTGCTCCTACTACTAGGCATGTGCAGTGGTTCATACGTCAGTACTACACAATCTTGTTGCTAGTGTAGTAAGATATGACAATAACAAATGATGTTGTGCGCATGTCAACTACTCCTATATGTAACATAGTACCGCTTTTTCGACTGTCCGGTCGAGAATGAACGGTGAGATCAATGTTAACAGAACTAGGTCCACAGCGCACGGAGAGTACAGTGCTATAGTACTCCATGAAACATGAACCATATGAAGCACGAATAGTGTTAGGCAGGGTGTATGAAGGGTGCATAGGATGGGAGAAAAAGTTCCCTTCTCGGCCCACTTTTGGGTGTTTGGCAGAGTGCATGAAGGGTGCATGAGTCCACACTAGTAGGTTGACAAAAATACACGAAGAGGAAACAACTATATTGAGATGAGAATGCAACCAAACACACCCACACGCTTTGTGCTATAGTGACTGATCTGCACCGTCTGAGTTTGATCCAACGGTCATGTTGTGCCGAGACATGGACATGCCCATGCAGAGGGCGCCTAAACACCACCGAAGTCCCTCTGCTTCTCGAGGCGCACGACGTTGGTGATGCAGGGTGCAACCGCACGCAGAGCCCGCTCCCGGTCGACGGGAGCCAGCTCGTCAAAGACGGCGTCCAATGGAACGAATGGATTCCGGTGACGGAGCCCTGAAAGGATTCGCCCGGCAAAGGCGAGGGCAGCCTGCAACCCCTCCTTGTCCAGCTCAGCCCCCACCATCGCGCGGAGACGGCTCAGCTCCTCGGAGATATAGGTGAAGAAGGAGACCAGGTCAGGAAGCCGCAGCTCGTTGAAGTCGACCGGGTGGTCGAACGGGTTTAGCCCGACGGCCGGCATCATCGCGCTGGCACGACGGTAGGCATCGCTCAGCCGCAACACGTGTGTGGCAACTTGGTTCACCAAGTGGCTGAGGCGATCCTGGACCTCGTCACGATCGGCCCGCTCGCGCTCCAGCTGGCTCCCCTGACGGCCTATCATATCTCCCGCTTTCTGTAGCAACGCCGCCGACGCCTCGAGCATCTTTGTGGCGGACGCCTACCGCTTTTGAAGCTCTGTGAACTCCCGCACATAACGGAGGAGCATGGCACTCCTCTCCTCCTTGAGCTCACGAAGCTCCACGTCCTTGGCCCTGAGCTCCGCATCCTTGGCATGGAGCTCCTATGTCAGGAGCCTCACCTCAGACTTAGTGATCTCCTGCGCCGCCATGGCACCAGGTAGAAGCAATGAGGAGAGGAAGCAAAGGGGGCGAGACGGCTGAAAGGCAATGCAATCTACGGGAAGGCGGAGGGAGCAGGGAATCTTTTGGTTTTCACCAGGGTAAAACACCAGTCGACGACTTCTCACATCAGGGAGCAGCGGGTACAGGCAGATTCATCGTGACTAATTGCTGCCACGCTTGCTCCCATCAATCAAAAAATTAAAAATCCTGTCGCGCCTGCTCCCGTCAATCAAAAAATTCAAAATCCTGCCGCACCCAAACACCAGAGCAACGCCGCGGTGGATATTTAAATTTACTTGCCGGCCAGTAGATAAAAAAAGGGGTGAAAAAACAAATGTGGCGGCGGCCTAGCTAATCGATCGAACTAGCCCAACTAGCTAGCCACCGTGCTTCACTGATGTACTCGGCGGGAAAGGTGGTCTTTCGTGATTTGACGACTCATTTACTTGCTTCGGCGCTACGACCGAGGAGGACCCAGAAAATGCGCGGTAGGGCGTCCCACGTCAGGAAGAATATATGCGTGCACCACCCGGGAGGACCCCGAAACCGTGCGGTAGGGTGTGCCACGTCTCGGCACAGAGGAAAAATGTGCGTGTAAAAATATACTGTATCTCTATCTTCTCAAGTACACCAACTTTCAAACTTTGGATAGCCACCCGCCGTGACGCAGAATTGTTTGCTAGCCATTGATTTCCTCCGCGGGTTGAATCACCACCGTTTATCAAAGTTGAACCCTACTGATCCAACGGTTATGGTTAGTGGGATTCGCTCCCACGGTTGGGCGCCAAAACAAGGCTGGGAGGATCTTTCGAGAGCTTCAAGTGAGCATGCAGCTAGCCTCATATTGTGAAATGTTCCTGTTAATACTACAGTACACACCAGAAGCATCTAAACAAATGTGCATGTAGAGGCTAGCGGCCTATATTAGCAATTTGCTCCTCACATGAATACTGTTGAATGCATGTAGGGAAGTATTTTTTTCTCAAAAGAATTAGAACACGGTAGAAAAAAAGTGTACGCATGGCAATATTTTTGTTCGCTGAGTGAAATACAAAATATCATTATAAGTTTTAGATTTAGACTTTACTTTATTTTTCTTAAGGGGACACTAAGTTACTTAAATTGTTGTGCGATCGACAACACACAGATGAGATAGAGTTTATGAGAGGCCGAATGCTACAAAAATATAATCTAAACCAACCAGAATAAATGCCTACACAAATTAATCCAAGGTTGGAGTGCCCCTCGCAATGTAAATAGCTCCGTCTTTGCGAGGGATGGAGAGGTAGTAGCTTCAACGCGTGGAAGATACGGTGTGAGAAAGTGAGGTCAATCGAGAGACATATAGATAGAGAGACAAAGTGAGTGTGGTCCGACATTCATTGAACAAATATATATTCTCTGGAGAGATATTGTTCGATTGAGCTTTTTGGCAAGGGTGAGGGCTGTAAGATAGAGCTTGAGAGATGATCCAGTCACAGACGTGTAGATATATTTTGTGTGTGGGAGGAAGCAAGGTCAACCGATCACATAGGGTCGCCGTGCGATCGAAAGAGTGAGACGGGTTGGAGAGAGTGACCTAGATAGACGATGTGCGTGAGAGAGTATACAATGTGAATAGGTCGAATTGGGCTCAAACATGGTGATATATCATTTTTGTCCAAGAAAGAGCAAGGTCAATCGAGACATATGGAGAGAGAGAGAGAGAGAGAGATTGAGTGAGCATGACCCACCATGAGGTCGAAAGACTGGTGGCGGCTTGGATGGACTGACCTAGATAGACAATCTGCGTGAGAGAGTATAGAGTGTGTCGATCGAGGCCCGAACAAGGAGATATATCATTTGTGTGTGAAAGAAAACGAGGTTAAATGAGACTCAGATAAAGAGAGCGAGATTGAGCGAGTGTGGCCCGCCGTGCGGAAGAAAGAGTGAGACAGTCTCGAGGGAGTAACCTAGATATACAACATGCGTGCGTGCGCATGCACGAGAGGTTGGGGGCTAGATAGGCAATGCATGTATTTAGTGCGAGAGGATGAGAGGGAGAGGGGGGGGAGAGAGAGAGAGCTCGGCATGGGGTGCAATGGCGGGTGTGTGAGGTAAATACATTTGGTAACAGAGTGGAAAAAGGGGTTGTGTAGTTGAGAGACTTAGAGATCAAAACATGGAGAGAAAGAATGAACGTGTGTTGGAAACCGATAGCTTCCTAAGGTGGTTAGGAGAGGAAGATTGACCGATACAGGAAGTATGTAGCGTTTGTGCAGGGGGGGGGGGGCTAAAAACAACATTTGAATGTACATAGTACGAGACTTAATATCGATGTTTCAATTCGGTGTACATTGTAAGATTTGAACCGAGGACCAGGCATACGGGTAATTATTTCGAATTCATGCCATACTAAGTTTCGAAAAGTTGACATTGACTCAGTTTGTTGTGCTATTTTGTAGGTCATATGTTTGAATCCATCCAAAAGTTTTCTCACTACCATGGTGTTCATCATATACATATGAATTTGTATTAAAAAAGTAGCGTGGATACAGTGAAATGCGAAATCCACGTTAGAATTGGAGATCGCTACGTGACACACACTCTAATTCAAATAACTAACTACGTGACACACACTCTAATTCAAATAACTAATTATGTGACACACACTCTAATCCACGTTAGCATGGGTACCGTTTCGATTTTTTTTCAAATAACTCCTCATTAATTAATTTATAGTACTCCCTCTTTTCACTTTTATAAGACCTTGAAGACATTTTAGACAATGTGCAAAACAGTTCATTTTAAGTTGTCTGAAATGACTTACAAAAGGGAACGGATGGAGTATCTCGTTTCGAATGACTAATTATTGCAAGGAAAACACGGGCATGGTAATACATATAGATTCGTTTGCAAATGAAAGAAGATTCGTTTGCATTCTCAAATGCAGGCGCACCAGGCAAACTAGGGTCGTGTCGGGGTGGACGTTGCTTCGTTGCCTTAAAGGCAACTGCCTTTGGGTCACTGACATGTGGGCCAGCCACCTGTTGGGCCCATATGTCATGGACACAAAGGCAGGTGCCTTAAGGCACCGAAGCATAGTCCTGTCGGTGTGGTCGCGTGTGTCGGACGAGCACGTAGCACCCAGCCACCCACCCCCCTCCCCCCCCCCAAAAAAAAGGACGACGACAATATAAGTCCGCGCTTCCATGTTTCGGATTGAAATATCTGGCGGCCCCAATTCCAGCCCTGCAAAATCTCTCTTCTCCGTCGTCCCCTACCGCGCCCAGATTGCTCAAATCCCTAATTCGCTGCCAACCCTCGAATCGCCCCTTGTCTCGTCTCTTTCCCCACCGTTCCCCACCTCTGTGCCAGACGACAACGACGAAGACGATGGTCGGGCTTCACCACCGCACAGGAGCTACCTCATCTACGCCCTCGTCCACCGCACCGGGTGGTCCACCGACAACGTCGGCCACCGCAACCGACGTGCCTCACAGACACCGAGCTCCACCGCATCAGGTGCGCCTCACCGATGTCGTCTCCCAGCTCACCGGGGCTACTTCACCGAGCACATCGTCGCACCTCCGCCCCCCGAGGCTGTTGGGACTTCACCAACGGTTTCGTCCACCGCATCGTAGCGCTCCGCTGCCACTCAAGATCTGCATCTGTGCGCGGCCAGTCAATGCCAGCGCATCACCCTCAACGGCTCTGAAGTGACCCGCACTCTAGCTAGGCGAGCATGCCCAAACACCGGCCCGAACTAGGTATCCACACACACTCCCTTGTGCACTGTTCCGACGATGTTTGGATATCCTTTCACTGCTCTCTTAGCTTACACGCCTATGCAACTCTAACCTTAACTCTTATTTCTTCTGGAGATATCATCTGAAACAAGCAAATCCATATTTTTAGCGAAGCATGACGGCGCTACGGGATCTGGTACACATCCTGCACACCCGTATAACCTTGTAAGTATATGTCCTCCGGTACAACATCAAGGTCGATTCCTCTTATTTGATCAACCATTCGCCATGTCAAAAATGCAGAGGGGGATGCAAGGAGCACAAGGCCTGCACATCCAAGCAAGTGGTAACATGGACTTGTACATGGAACATCCCAAGCGCAAGCAGAGCTGCAGTGAGCCTGTACAACGAGCTAGCGTAAGTCCCTGCATTTCATTTAATTCGTACTGGCATTCGTGTATGATTTGTGTGCAGTGGCTGATCCACGAATTCAAGTTACCAGGGGCGAACATTTAACTTAAAAAATACGAAGGCACTTGCACTCCGGAAATCAACATAACTTGAGAAATGTGAAGCTACATGCACTTTGAAAACCAGCTAATGATCCAAAGTAGTTCAGATTATAAACACTAAATGATGCAAGCACCAAAAAACACAAAATGCAACATGGTGTACAAGGACTACAAACATGGTCTGTACCTGCTTGAATTATTCGTTCTCTGGCTGAAAATATCGAAGTGTAATTGCACGTATAACCAGTGCGCAAACTGCATATCAATATATCTATCCTGCACAAGTATGCCAATAGTTTCAAACAACAGATTAGAAAAGTATTTATGCTATGTTGTCATGATACGGGGACTTTCTGGTAGATGGCCTCGACGTTTCCTCAAGCTATGAAAATGCACTATAATTTGCTTGTCATCAATGCCTGCAAATCTCTGTCTCTCTCAACATAGTAGATCATCATTAGACACTAAATCCTTCAATGAGCTTGCAAAATGCTTGCATTAGATCCCTCATTAGACACTATATGTTCATCACCAGGAGCATGTAAAATGTTTGCATCAAATCCTTCATTAGCAGTCTGTTCATTAGACACTTCAGGCTCAAGAACAACATGAGCTTGTATGTTTGCACCGGAAACTTGATTAGATACATCAGATTCAGTCAGTTCAGTATTGATTGGGGGAGTTATAAAATAAGTAGAAATTGGTTTCATTTTCTCATAGATTCCCTACATACAAGCAGTTTTACAACACCGTCAGGTTTAACTATTGGCCAGAAATTGAAGAGTTGAATTAGATATAATCAGGGATGTGATGTACCTGCTCGTTGCGCATGCTACTCTTGCAAGCTGCGACTGTCCGTTTGCGCAAGCTCGATGCCATGCCCGTGCTGCCGCCGCTGCCTCCCACGCAGGCTACACCCAGGGTTGGATCTTCATCTTCTTGTCCTTCCGTTCGCTTGAAGCCCGGCGACCGCCCTCCAACGAGGGCGCGAGGAAGTGCTGTGTCGGTCTGTCCAGCGGCGGCTAGGTTAGGAGCGAACCAGACTGGAGGCTGGAGCGAATGAATTGGGATTTTTCCTGCTGTCGATCGATATGGGAGGCGCTCGTTTGGGCCGCGAGCCTGCTATAGGGCCTGCCTTGCACTTATGTTATTGGCCCATCCAAATTGAAACATTTTTCTTCATTTTTTACATTGCCTGCTCGTGCGTTGGGACGAACAAAACTAGCATGGGCCAACCTGGACGACTCAAACTAGGTGCACACTTTCCAGCCACCTGAGGCGGCCGCCCATACCAGCCCCTATGGTGGCGTCGCCCCTTTTTGCGTGTATGATTGGATAGTGAAAAATATTCCAGTGGCGCTTTTGATTTACCCACAGAATGGTTGAATTGCTTGTTTCTATGAACTGAGTTCGCCAATAATGTGAAGGATGCCAGTCTTTTCATCCTATTGTAGATTGCTTAGATCTCGATATGCCAAAAGTAATCGCATGAAATATACAGTAAAAGCCAGTGTGATGTGTTTGGCTACAACTAGTCTGACTACACGTCCTCATATAACATATCAAGGACGCACCATCTTACCAGATTAACCATTCGACTTACCCATGCAGTGTGGGAAGAAAGAAGTATTGGGACTGCGTATCCAAGCAATTGATGCCATGGACTCCTTCGTACAACCTTGTAAGCGAAAAAGAAGTTGCAGTGTGCCTGTACAAAGAACTAGCGTAAGTTCAGTTACCTGCTTCTCGGAATTTTAGTTAGCCACTTATTGCAAAATTGTTCAATTATGTTGCTTGGCTTAATTTAGTTTGCTACTGATTACATAATGGCACACCTGTTAATCATATTGTAGACTGCGCCTATCTATGTGTTTGATACTTACTGTTAAGAATTACCTGTTTGCCTTAACTTAAATATCTACTTGTTTGTTTAACTGCTTTGCTGCTGCAACAGCGGGTTACAATGATGTTAATAACTACTTTTCAGCATCCAATTGAAACTCTTTAATTCCTTGTTTGTTTAACTGGTTTGCTGTTATAACTCCCAGTTGAGATGTTTTGCTAACTTCAACTTTTCTGAATCCAATCGGAACTTTAATGGCAAAACAGGTTAGCCCAAGATCAAAGAGCGAGGTCCCCATGGACGTTGCATCATCCCACAGCAGTGGCACCGGCCCAATCGTGCATTATGAATTGCCAACTGCTGATGCTCTAGAGGCTAAACTAGTGGTAGAAAGAGATTCTGCTTCTGCACTTAGAGATGAAGTTGACATGTTGAGGAAGCAAACAGCACAATCACAAGCAGTACTCAAGACAACCATTAAATATTTGGTGGATTTCAAAACGAAGCAAGCTGAGACTGACCAGATTGTTAAGGTCCTGAAGGAAAAAAGGAAATTAAATTCCTACTTGGTAAATCATAGGTGAAATGTTCTTTCCATAGTTGAATAACCTTTGTGTTGTCTGTTCATGTAATCAATCAAACCATTTGTTTTAGAGATCATGTAATAATTGTTTTTTTGTTTTTTGTTTGTAATTTTATTTGAGCACAAGTCTGTATTAATTGATAAGACTCGGAGACATTTCATTTGGATTGTTGTGCCAGACCTACAAATATGCCAATCGGGCTGAATGTGCATTCAGCAATAGTAGTATAGATGGACCATAAGTGGCACGCATCGGAAAGGGCCAAGATGCTGGCTAAAAAAAGGATGATGTTGTAGCCAAAAAAAGTATAGCGGCCTGGCTTATGTATGTTAGTTGATATTATTGATCCATATACTCTATAAGTGTTTATATGTCTGTTAGTTCCGTACATTCTTGGTTGATTGACTCGGTATTTGAATCTTGATACATCGCTTGTGTACATATCTAAATGGGAGTACACATTATGCTGCGTGTGACATTTGAGTTGGACATGAAGTGTTCCAAATATTCGAATTCACCTTAAACTGGATTCTAGTTTCTGAATTTGAGTATCGGCATTTGTAAACCATATTCATATATGATAGTGGAATACATCTTTGTCGTCCTTTTGAAGATATATAAAAACACATAGAATGATTTATAAAGATTCATATAGGAATACAAAATGGATTCGAATTTAGTTGCCAGGGTAAACGTGGATGCTTATTGTCCCAAAATTCGAAAGAAACAGCAAAATGTCCACTCCCACATCGGCTGCCCGAAGCCAAGTGTTTGGGAGATGGAAATTACTGTCTACCCATTACACGGACAATCCATCGGCCCGATTTCCACTGCTCTAAATAGGGGTAGGTTAGTAACTTCAATTAGACGTGACACGACCGCCTCTGAGCCCATTCCGACACGGTGGGCGTCAAACATGGGCGGCAAAACTCATTTGATTCAAGCTCGTCCGAAAGACCTCTGTTTCTCCCTCCATTCCCCATTCATACATGGTGGGCGGCAAAACACCCTCTCCTCGTCCGAAATAGATGTAGGCTAATATTTTAAATAGGGGCAGATGTGTAACTTCCATCAGACGTGACACAACTGCCCTACCTGTCAGCCCCGTTCATACACCGTGGGCGCCAACCGTGGGCGGCAAAACACCCTCTCCTCGCCCGAAATCGATGTAGGCTAATATTTTAAATAGCGGCAGATGTGTAACTTCCATCAGACGTGACACAACCGCCCTACCTGTCAGCCCCGTTCATACACCGTGGGCGCCAACCGTGGGCGGCAAAACACCCTCTCCTCGCCCGAAATAGTTACCGGCAAATATTTGGGAGATGCGAGATTACCGTCCTATCCCCAACCGACGAGACGTCCAAATTTGAAACGGGGGATAAGTTCGTAACTTTCCCATATTTCAGACAGGCGCGTCCCAAAAACATGGCTCCCCGTACCTCTCCCTCCATTTTCCCATTCATACACCATCCGTGCTAGAACACCCCATTCCCACACCAGCCTCCATCTGCCACCCCATCCATCGCCGCCGTCCTCCACCACATCCATCGCCACCGTCCTCCACCATGCCGGAGCGCCTACCAAGACCGCGTCGTCCACTGCTAGAGATGGACGTTTCTCATCCACGGCGACGGACCAATAGCCTTGCATCGCGTCCTCTCGCTTCATCGGCATCGTCGTCCTATTTGCCGGGGCCGCTCACACGACATTCTCTTCCACCGCAACTGGACTTATCCCCCGATGCACCCGTCTACCATCGCAGATTTGCTTCAACGCCACCGACAGCCATCGCACCCCCGATGCCTACACGGCGCCACAAGAGAGGTGGTACTCATATCTCCTCAACTTTTTGATCTCAACCAGAAAATAGATCTTAACTTGGTTACTCTACTTTCTTTTCAGCTCTTAGAATTTAGTTCTTAGTTCGAAGCAAACAATGGATGCTAAATATCATTTCTCCGGTTTGCAGCTTCAAATCTGCAATGGCACAGCCATAATACGGTTTAATTGATCATGCTTAGGGTTAATTGATCATGTGGTTCGTGGTTTCTTTAATAGAAATCAGAGGGGAAACCCTCTTTTGCTAAAAAATATATGCTTAGAGTTTCCCCCTTTTATGATCACTATACGATCAGAATACATGCTTCGTGTCATAATAACACTGCTCCACCCATCAAGCTAAACAAGCTTAGTTGTTCAAATACGAATCTGATATTATTAAAACAGAGTTGTTTAATTGGTCAGCTAGATGTTCCTAAATTAGTTTCGAAAATGCATGTTCACCACTCGGGTGTGTATCTCTGTGTGTGGTTTGGTCAGCACGGTTGGGGAGGTGAACTTTGCATATGCAGGGGTTTATAGGGAGACACTCTCCAAGTTGAAACCGCAATGCATTCCATAGATAATCTGACTACTTTTTATGTTTTCATGAATCTCAGATTCTGAACAGCATCATAATGATTATGAGCTTGCGCGCATGAAAAGAATAAAGCAGAACAATGCCATGGCTGTCAAACTTGGCATTAAGGGACTGAAATCAAGTCTGGATGCAATGCAATGCAAACACTCTCCACCTACAGATTCATGCTCAGAATATGATCCTAACAGTGATTCTGAGCTAGAGGGAGACCTAAGTCAATGTAGCTCCCTAGTGGAGGAGTCAGAGGAAGATGCCCTATCTTATTCACCCATCAAGGTACTTGCTCTAACTTTCCAAGGTTACATTGCTCGCACATATCTTGCAACTGATGCTTTGCATTGCTTCTACTTTGTTGAACTGCCATTAGCTTAGTTTACACATCGTGTATGTGAATACGCCCTGCCTATCCATTTTCAGTACATATTCCATCTGTCATCATACCATATTTATCCATTCAAATGTTGTTCTTGTGTATCAGACGTTCAAAAGGAAGAGGGCGATTGCTGATCGTGGAGGAGCACAAGCAAAGTATTTGGAAAAGGTAGTGGCACCTGATAAATCAAATAGCCCATTAGGTGTAGTTGCAATATCACCTGACCCACAAAATACCCCAACTCTAGCAGACTCTAGCCCTACTACACTGGTCATTTCTGATGCCCCAACTCAACAGACCCCAACTGCAGCAAACAGTATGATTATGCCAGTTGACATAGCACCAGCTGTACGACGCAAAACCCCCATTCCAGCAAAGAGTACACCAAATCCAGTTGCCAAATCCCTTTTCGAACCAAAGAGAGCCCCAATTGCAGCAAATAGGACCCCTGTTCCATTTCTTCCCAATTTATAAGACGAAGCTTATGTTGTTGTCAGGAACTTTGTGCGCAGCTTTCCTTCATGAGAAGATTATACCGCAGACACAGAACAATTTCAAGTCTTCCTCCGCAACTTACACGTAAGTAATGTACTAATGTTATTCATGGTCATTACTGCATATGTTTCTGCTGACAGAAGAAACAAGATTTCATTCTTTTAAATAGGCGAGGCGCAAACTGGATTGTGATGACGAGCAAGGGTTGGTTGCGCTTTTCAAGCACTCGTTGATGAAGTGTCGTTCCTACCTGAGGCAAGCGCACTTCGATGGCAAGCCTCTGAACAAAATTTCTGTAAAGTCTCCGGTCCTACATTTATCCGACGGTGACTGGAATAATCTTGTTACACATTGGTCTCGGCTGCAGCATAAGGTATTGTCCATGATATCACATCACAATTTGAACTACATTTCTGCATTTGCCTTAATGTCTCACTTGTATGAAAACTGTTAGCAGAAGAACATTCGTTCTCAAGGGACCACAGAATCTCGCAACTATACTGCACACTTCATTGCTCTTGTGAGTACCTCTTGCCCTGTATGACCATACTTACTTTCATAGTTGTTTGATTATGTAGCATCACTACACATGTTAGCCTCGTAATCGTCCATTTGGTGGACATTATAAGATCTGTATGCACTCTTACATAAATTTAGAATCAACCCAATGCTTTTGAAGAGGTTTAGCTCTGCAGTCCTCTTGTAAGGACTGAACATGGTCTATCACTGTACTTACATTAACAGCTACCCCCTCCGTCCCATAATATAAGAACGTTTTGTACAGTACACCAGTGTTCAAAACACTCTTGTATTATGGGAAGAGGGATTGGTTCATTTTGTAGCATTCTTCATCTTATCTCCCTCGCCCACCATTTACTAAAAAAGATCAGATCTATATTTAATCTTACCAACAAGTAGAATACACAGACAATGCCAGTGCAGAAGTGTAACCCATTGCTCTTGTCAGTACATTTTTTTCCTATAACGCTTGTACTTCCAAGGATTGGTAGTTGATTATGTAGCATCAATCTGCATCTTATCTTCATTATCCTCTATCCCTTCCAGTATTATCATATCTATAATTACTCTCTACAAAATGTAGAGTACAGGCAATGCTTATGAAGAAGATTCCGTGCTGAAATTCTTGAGTTATCCGTCCCTTGCCATGGAGAAGGGCATTATAAAGCCAGTGTTAACTGTTAATGTAAGTCAGTCCTTCTAAAGCATTTATCCTCAACTGCTGTTTAATTTGCTCATACTCCCTATCGTTTACTGCTGTTTAGTTTGTTGTTTCTACCAAAATGCATGTTCGTAAGAATCGTAAGTTCTAAGTTTTACTTGTAAAACCAAATTCCTTATTCATACCATGCACATTACTTAATACTCCCTATATGTATGTTTGTTCGTGTGGATCTATAATCCAGTGTGTGGTGAAGTAGCCCATGTTTGCACCTTGTCATCTCCTGTTTTATCTTACTGATGTGGCTGATGATATGAACAACATGCCATGCACATTATCCAAAATAGATACAATGATTTTCTTTGCCCTTCATCTATGCTTGTTATGTTGACATGGTAATCCAGTAGTGTGGTGAAGCTCCCCACATTATGAACAATGCCAAATTATGCTATTGATATTTTGAACATACCCTTTATTTTCTAATTTGAAATTGGATAGAATTGACAGAATAGTTATCATCTTTGTTTATACACGTGCAAAACATGTCATCTCTCTGCTCCACCATTTACTAAAAAAGATCAGATCTATATTTAATCTTACCAACAAGTAGAATACACAGACAATGCCAGTGCAGAAGTGTAACCCATTGCTCTTGTCAGTACATTTTTTTCCTATAACGCTTGTACTTCCAAGGATTGGTAGTTGATTATGTAGCATCAATCTACATCTTATCTTCATTATCCTCTATCCCTTCCAGTATTATCATATCTATAATTACTCTCTACAAAATGTAGAGTACAGGCAATGCTTATGAAGAAGATTCCGTGCTGAAATTCTTGAGTTATCCGTCCCTTGCCATGGAGAAGGGCATTATAAAGCCAGTGTTAACTGTTAATGTAAGTCAGTCCTTCTAAAGCATTTATCCTCAACTACTGTTTAATTTGCTCATACTCCCTATCGTTTACTGCTGTTTAGTTTGTTGTTTCTACCAAAATGCATGTTCGTAAGAATCGTAAGTTCTAAGTTTTACTTGTAAAACCAAATTCCTTATTCATACCATGCACATTACTTAATACTCCCTATATGTATGTTTGTTCGTGTGGATCTATAATCCAGTGTGTGGTGAAGTAGCCCATGTTTGCACCTTGTCATCTCCTGTTTTATCTTACTGATGTGGCTGATGATATGAACAACATGCCATGCACATTATCCAAAATAGATACAATGATTTTCTTTGCCCTTCATCTATGCTTGTTATGTTGACATGGTAATCCAGTAGTGTGGTGAAGCTCCCCACATTATGAACAATGCCAAATTATGCTATTGATATTTTGAACATACCCTTTATTTTCTAATTTGAAATTGGATAGAATTGACAGAATAGTTATCATCTTTGTTTATACACGTGCAAAACCTGTCATCTCTCTGCTTTGTTTCAGGGTGATATGCCTGATGGCATGCACAAGTCTGCTGAAGGCTGTGAGACAAACCCAACATATATTGCAGCAAAGAAGGCAAAACATCTTGAAGATAGAGAGACAACCCCAAAGTCTTGTCTTGATGCAGTGTTCAAGTTACTTGAGACTAACAGCCAGACAAGCTCACAGAATACGTTGTCTGAATCAGTTCGACTTCTTTAGTCCCAAGTTCTAGCAGAAAGGCATTCTGCAACTCAACTTCGACTTGAAGTCCTATCTCTAAGAAAGATTGCGGAGAACACCAATGTGAACCTCATCGCTAAACAGCTACAACTGGAAGCTATGACCGACATGCTAGGCCGGTCTCACAGCCTTGCTCAGCAGCTTGCACAGTAGTTCCCCCGCAAGGCTAACCTTTCTTAAATTGTCTTGGAAGTGGTCTCGGTTCAGTATTATTTTGTTATGCTGCAATGGTGCCCAGTTTTTGTAATCTTCTTCTTCGTTGCGCTTTATGATCACTGGTGGCAAACTTCGATGCCTAGTGGATGTAATATACCTTAAATCATTTATTGTGTAGTGTAGGTTTATTCTTAGTTACTAAGCCGTAATTTCTTTATTGTATAGAGTAGGTTTGTTCTTAATTCCTACTAGTTACGCAGCAGCCCTAAATGAACCCCGGCCCATGATTGTGCGAATCAAATCACGGGCTTTTAACAGGCCAAAATTGTCTGGGTCCTTATTTGGCCCAATCAGATATCGGCTGCGAGCAGGCCGGATGCAAACCGGGCCGTAGTTAGGCCCAACTATATGACGGGCTTTTAACAGGCCGAAATTAATATAGGGCTGAAATGTTAAACGAGCCCTTAACAGGCCAAAACTAATATCAGGCCGAATTACTAAGTGGGCCTTTAGCAAGTGGGCCCAAAAGCATAGTGTCCAGTTGACGGGCTGAATCTGATATGGGCCATAATTGAGCCCAAAGCCTCTTAAAGGGCCAGACCTGATCTGGGCCGTAATTTGGCCCAAAACGTGGTAGGCTTTTAACGGGCCGGATCTCATATGGGCCACTATTAGGCCCGGAGCGTGGCAGGCCATTAATGGACCGGATCAAATATGGGCCGGCATTTGGCCCAAAACATGGCAGCCAGTTAATGGGCCGGCCTACTAGGGTCCTCAAAATCTTGTGGGCCTACAGCTGGGTCGGCCCATTAATGTCGGCGAAATCTCGTGGGCCTTTAGCTGGGCCGGCCCATTATGATCCGCAAGAATCTTGTGGGCCTTTACCTGGGCCGCCCATTATGGCACACAAAAATCTTGTGGGCCTTTACCTGGGCCGGCCCATTATGGCCCGCAAAATCTTGTGGGCCTTTAGCTGGGCTAGCCCATTATGGTCCACAAAATCTCATGGGCCTTTAGTTGGGCCGGCCCATTATGGCCCGCAAAATCTTGTGGGCCTTTAGTTGGGCTGGCCCATTTAAACTTGTTGGGCCATGCCACCTGTCGACGTATCATAGGCGCCTTCTGTCCAGTGAGTGGATGACATCTATCCCGACGATGAGCCGACACGTGTTTCCTCTAGCCAATGACGATTTTACACGTGGAAAATCCCAATTGGTCGGGGCTGTTAACGGGTTATCGGATCCAAAAACCGAACCGATAGCTTAACGGCGTTCCGTTATGGTGGATGCCATGTGTCGGTCACCCTTGACGAAAGCACTTCTGTGACGCGTGATTTATCGTCATGGAAGTGGACACTTCCGTGATGATAATTTTGGTAATGTCATGGAACACTTCTATGACAGCACAGGTATGACTATCTTGATTCTGTCATAAATTTGTCATGGATGTACATGCATGACAAAAAAAGTGACCTACTATGACAAACATGTATCATCACGGAAGTGTATTTTTTTGTAGTGGATGTCGCCTCCAGGACGGGCGAGATCGACATCGAGGAAGAAGAGCAACATGGTCGCAAGTCCTGATGCCTCCGAGTGCTGCTGATAGAGGCATAGGCGTCCTGATCTTTCGATGAGATGATAACTATCAATTTGGTGGTGATGACTTTGACGATCTGACTACAAACGTGCACGACGTTGCGCCTTAGCAATCGCTAAACCAACTCTGAGAGGTTATTCACCATGCCGGAGCACGATCAACCTGACCACGAAGGTCTATTCCTGCAAACAATCGAAGAACAAGCAAGAATATGATAAAGCAATCTGAATATTATGAATATATATGAAGTATTGCTAAAGGTGGGGATATGGAAGCGGTCTTGGTCTGGTCCTTGGACACAAATGAAGTACACAAAGTTGCAATGGCTAACTTTTAACTAAACAAATCCCAAGGAAGAAGGTAGTTGATGGATCTACTTATATAGGAGCAAGGGGTGACATCCAAGGAGGTGGGAGGACATCCCAAGGAAGCCTAAAACTAACCCTAGGTCGTACAAGGCTCATGGGCCCAAGTGGAGGTCATGCAACACCTTTGGACTTGTAGTTTGACTCAAATTTTGCTGCAGCATCAGATTGCTTCATCGATATCTCAACACTCCGGACGAATTTGAAGGTGAATCCAATTGGGTTGGAAAGAGCACGCAATGTACTATCCAACAAAAAATAATCACGCAATTCAGAGTCCGTATGAAAGAGTTCTTGGAATTTTGAGTCAGGTATGTATGTGCAGTCCGAATTTGAATCCAGAACGTGAGAGACTTGGACACTATCTTCTCTTGGCCCAAAAGTGACGTGAGAGGAGTTTTTGAACAGCACATAAACTTCTCTTTTTCCCTTATCTTCATATGTGGATTGTACAAATGTCCCATACACCTGCAATTAGACATGGCACAAAAGTCTGTGAAGTATCTTTGTTCTGGACGAAATAAATAAATTATTGGATAGTTCGCATTAGAAATCACCTCACAAATATTCACTTATGCAATATTTTTTTGTCGTATCCAAGGTATTCATGTCCTCATCATCCTCCCCTTCTTTTAAACAAAGCTGTCCTCGACGTTTCTTAATCTGAAATGTGGCTAAAAAGAGACAAGGTGTACATGTTGTATATGTATATGTCATCCATTTTTACTTCCCTTGGTTTTTTGCACATATTACACATGTATACATGAGTAACTTTCATAGTTCATAAAATCTAAAGCCAAAATATTATCACAAGAAGTAGAAGGCATGAAAATATTGCAACTCGGTTTGCACATATAAGTGAAGCTCTTATTCATTTCAAAAGATTGACAATGTTCATCATTAAACCATCCCAACATTGGTGAATAAACCTTACTTGCATCAAATTGACATGCTACAACATGCTTAAATAAGCAAACATGCAATAAGTCATTGGACACAGAATCATCACCAAGATTAGAGGTCATATCAAAATGATTAAACATTGGTTCTTTTCCATCAACAGTTAATTCAATGGGTGCACTCAAAATTTTTGGTATTTCAGTTGTTTTATTACACGACAAATTCATGACAGTAACACGATTCTCTAAAATAGGTGGTGTACTCAAATCAACAGGTAACTCAACACATGATGTATTCAAGTTAACTAGGCATGCATCATTCTCATGCGAAGTTATATCATCAATACCTTTACTGTTACCTCATCGCAAAGACGTAGCTGATGTAGGTACGGATGATGACAATGTACCATACTCTTGAGATGATGTCGCACTCTCAATCTGATGTGTGGCTGCTCTAGTAGGTGAAACGATGGAGGAACCAACCGATGGTGGGGAGCATGAACTGGAATAGTAGATGTAGTAGTCACCCAATGCATCTTCCTGTATCTGTCTCTCAAAGGTACAAGCACGAATATACATACCAGTAATGCAACAAGGAATATACTAAAATCTTGCACAAATATCATGGTTTAAACCACCAAAGAATATATTCGTTGTATCATCCTCATATTCTTCTATGTCACATTGATGCATATAAGATTTGAACTCTTGGTAGTAAGCATGAATAGTGTTACTGCCTTGTTTTACTTGTTCCAATTTGTGAAGCAATTCACGGTGATAGTAAGGAGGAAAATTTTGTTGTCTCATTACTGCTTTCAAATCTTTCCAAGTTGTGGGTTAGTTATCAATGTTTTTCTTACAATGTACACTCCACTAAATAGAACAAAAACCAGTAAATCCCCAGTGGTAGCTCATACTCTCTCAAGTTCAGAAAAATCATGGTGACTAAAAACTTGATCTACTTCAAGCTCCCAAGCTAGATAAATAGCAAGATTAAATCTACCCTCAAATGATGGTAAAGAGATAACCTGACCATGTTCTTGTGTGTGTTGTCCCACCTCTTGTGATGGTGAAGATGTATCCGTCGTCCAAGAACTTCTATCTCCGGAACCTGTCATGATTAGTAGAAACAAGAAACAAACTTCAAGAATAATTATCCTACGAACTACTAGGATGTGGTGGTAAAGCGCTCATAATAAGCAAATATCAATATCTTACAAGTTCTTACCATGCAGCAGGTGGCGACCGGCAACCAGCGGTGTTGAATAACTCCGAAGATTGAGTAAAGCGGATGCCAAGTGAACGTAAATATGCACGGTGTAGAAATATGTAGATCTGGGTTGGCTTTATGTATATGGTAGCAAAAGATTAGCAATAATCAATTCAGAGATGCAATGTTGAATAAACGCTCAACGACGGTACTGTGGTGGTCCTAGGCTAGACTAGACTAGAGACGCGATCCTAGAACACTAATGAGGTCACGGCGTAGCACAACTAGAATCAATAAAGGATATGAAGTTGCTCAGAACAGGAGGGTAAAAGTGAAGATCACAATAGCAGTAAAGATAATGATGTGAAACAACTGTCAAGCAGGATATACCAACAACTATCTCTCCAACTTTCCTCTGGAAAAGTTTGTGCCAATTTTATGATATTTTTTCTCAAGAATGGCACTGACTCAATTTTCAAGCGTAAAAAGAATCACTCAATTCTGAGTTGATATGAGGAGTCAAAAAAATCTAAAATTGGCCTGAAAACTGGAACAAGCTGTGTTCGCAGACTTCCGAGGGCACAAGGACCTATTTAGAAGCCGATTTTGAGGTGTCAAATATTGAACTAGCTTCTGCAACTATTTAGATGTAGCTCGTCGCTAGCTTTAATTTTAGTACTCACAGAGCCAAAACGGACTTCGTATGAGGAAGATATGCTTGTTTCACTGAAGAGTGCACAAAACAGATTCCAATCCGAATTCAGCTATGAGATTGACTCTAGATAAATCTGAATTTTGATTTTTTTCTCTCTCTCTTTTTTTGCTGACACATTGTTTTTCTTTTTCCGTCTTTCCAAAATGAACTAGATAAGATGCAGATTGGATCAAGTGAAGATGTGAACGACCTCAACTATGATTATGACAATGAACGGTGGGTAGCACGTGGTGGAAATTGATGGATGTGATGGTGGACAGCGGAAGGAATAAAGATGCAGCGGCGTGGTGATTAATGTGAACAAAACTCGAAACTCTAAACGAACTAGACACGAAGACCAGCAACTTGACACGATGATGCAACCGATAATTCAATAATGCAAAAAATGAAAAGAAAATTGCAAAGGCTCAGACTGGCTTGGACAAAGGATAAACAGATCTAACTTTTGGGGGGGGGGGATTTTTTCTGGACAATAGGTAAGAAAATAAATCTAATCTAGGGAAACTGAAAATTCTCATCGAGTAACCTGAAAACTGATACCTATTGATAAAGGTGGGGATCCGGAAGTGGTCTTGGTCTGGTCGTTCAACACAAACGAAGTACATGAAGTTGCAATGGCTAACTTTTAACTAAACAAATCCCAAGGAAGAAGGTACTAGATGGATCCACTTACATAGGATCAAGGGGTGACGGCCAAGGAGGTGGGAGGACGTCCCAACATAGCCTAAAACTAAGCCTAGGTCGTACAAGGCTCATGGGCCCAATTGGAGGTGATGCAACACCTTTGGACTAGTAGTTTGACTCGGATTCTGCTGCAGCGTTATATTTTTTCATCGATATCTCAAACCTCTGCACGAATTTGAAGGTGAATCCAATTGGATTGGAAAGAGCAGGAAATGTACTTTCCAACAGAAAAAGAATCACCCAATTCGAAGTCCATATGAAAGAGTTCTTGGCATTTTGAGTCAGGTATGTCTGTGTAGTCCGAATCTGAATCCAAAACGTGAGAGACTTGGACTCTATCTTCTCTTGGCCCAAAATGGACGTGAGAGGACTTTTTGAATAGCACCTAAACTTCTCTTTTTCCCTTACCTTCATATGTGGATTGTACAAATGTCTCATACACCTGCAATTAGACATGACACAAAAGTCTGTGAAGTATTTTTGTCCTAGATGACATAAATAAATTATTGCATAGTTTGCATTAGAAATCACCTCACAAATATTCACATATGCAATAGGTTTGGTAGTTTCCAAGGCATTCATGTCCTCATCAGCTGCTCCATGCCGCACTCCCCATCGAGGAGCTGCTCCTCACTGCCAATTCCTCCTTTGAGCCACCCCACTCATCCCGGACCGGCGGCTGCAGGGTGTGCCGCCCTGTTCCTCTGGATCCGGCGGCCTCCTACTCATCGCAGGAAATCGACGGTGATGAGGACATCATTAATACAGTTACACCTACAACCCCTGCTGCTACACATACTGGACCAATTTATAGCTCGCGCACGTCAATTAAATTACCAGGTACTTTCGTTCCTTGGTAACGATTCTAATATTCATGAGAATATGATGCTCCTTGAATTGGATACATTTATTTTGCTTACAAATGAAGGACCCAACATGGGCAAGAATGATGAACATTCGAGCATAATCAAGTATGGGGATGATGGCGTACGCAAGGGGAACAAGAATGGAGTTTCCGGTGAAGTTTTCAGCATTTCGAAGCCACCCTGATGACATACAAGGACATGGATGAAATATACTCCCTCTGTTCCTAAATATTTTTATTTCTAGAGATTTCAACAAGTGACTACATACGGAGCAAAATGAGTGAATATACACTCTAAAATATGTCTATATACATCTGTATGTGGTAGTCCATTTGAAATCTCTAAAAAGACAAATATTTAGGAATGGAGGGAGTACAAGATATCCTTTCATAAATTTCGTCCATAGCTTAATATAGATGTTGCGCCACCTTATTTTTGGGCCAGACCCATGTAATTTCAAAATACACTTACTAGTCTTTTTTAGATTTCATATTAATAGGTAAAACGACATAGGGTAGAATTTAGTCCCACCTTTCCAAGGGTGAATAAAATTCTCCTCTGTCTCACTATAAATATAGCACTTAGGGCGTCATTTTAGACTTGGGTTTTGTTTACATTAAAGTTCTCCATAGTTGCAACCCGCGTACTTCGTTAGACCAAGATGTTACATGACCCCATTTTGATCAATAAAGCTTTCCTCTTAGATTTGCAATATCCAGATTGCACTCTCGGTTTCTTACTTGTTCTTTATTTGCCTGCAAGAAATAGACCCTCGTGGTCAAGTTGATCGTGCTTCGACGTGGTCAATAACCTCCTGGAGTTGGTTTAGAGATTGCTAAGGCGCGACGTCTTTACACATTCATAGTCAGATCGTCAAAGTCTACTCCGCCAAAAATGATAGTTACCATCATTAAAGGATGGCACCTTCGTCTCTATCAGGTAGTCTCCTGCTCGTCATCGAGATTCGATTTTGGGTGGAGGAGGGTGAGAGTGAACGAAGATGGAGATGAAGAATGATATGATAGAATATGGAATAGCGAGGAGCACCGCTCATTCGGTCGACCACTCACTAGCGCAAACATATGGGAAAGATGTCGTGGCAAATGTCCAGCACTTTAAGATCGTTGCTTTAATCCAACGGCAATAATGATGTTCCGATGGGAACCCAGAATCCTCACAGTACATATCAATAAGGTTTTTTTGGGGCGGAGGGGTCAATGAACCAAATAAGTTTCTCCAGTACACCCTCTATCCATCTAAGTAGGGCCTAATGCGTGTTTTGAGGCTAACTTTAATCCAACGGTAATAATGACGTTCGGGCTGGGAACCAGAATCCTGACATTCGGTACATATCAATAAGGTTTTTTTTGGGAGGGGGAGGGGTCAATGAACCAGATAAGATTCTCCAGTACTCCCTCTATCCATCTATATAGGGCCTAATGCATTTTTCAAGACTAACTTTGACCACACGTTAGAGCAAAAATATATGATATATAAAAAATGGTGAAATGACATGCAAGTTACAATTTATATAATTTTCTCCATTGTGTCTGAAAGAAGTTTCCAATGATATAATTTTCGCATTATACAATTTATATAGTATTAATCTTATCAATAGTCAAAGACAATCTCAAAAGGAAAATGTTTATTATAAACCGGCTGATTTCTCGCGACGTAAGTCTCCTCCATTGTGCGACACGTGTTCCCGTGGGCCGGCCCACTGCTCTTTCTCCAGCCTTAGACTACCCACATGTAACGCCATCGATGCGGCTATATCTCCCACGTGTCGAAGCACGACTTAGAGGCATAGCCGCATTGAAAGCAATGTCGCAAGTGAGGTAATCTTCACACAACCCATGTAATATAATAAGGGAAAGAGATACATAGTTGGCTTACAATCGCCACTTCACACAATTACATGAATAAAACATTACATCATCCAGATACAATCAAGGTCCGACTACGGAACCAAAATAAAAGAAGAACCCCAAATGCGACAAAGGTCCCCGATCGACCCCAACTGGGCTCCACTACTGATCAACTAGAACAAAACCACACAAAGGACAAGATCTTCATCGAGCTCCTCCTGAGCTTGGTTGCATCATCTGCACGGACTCATCGGCACCTGCAAGCTGGTTTTGGAAGTATCTGTGAGCCACGGGGACTCAGCAATCTCGCACCCTCGCGATCAAGACTATTTAAGCTTATGGGTAAGGTAAAAGGTATGAGGTGGAGCTGCAGCAAGCGGCTAGCATATATGGTGGCTAACCTGTTCGCAAAAGAGAGCGAGAAGAGAAGGCAAAGCACGGTCGATAAAAGTATGATCAAGAAGTGATCCTAAAACAACCTATGTCAAGCATAACTCCAACACCGTGTTCACTTCCCGGACTCCACCGGAAAGAGACCATCACGGTTACACACGCGGTTGATTCATTTTAATTAAGTTAAGGTTCAAGTTATCTAGAACCGGACATTAACAAATTCCCATCTGCCCATAACCGCGGGCACGGCTTTCAAAAGTTCAAATCCCTGCAGGGGTGTCCCAACTTAGCCCATCACAAGCTCTCACGGTCAACGAAGGAATAGACCTCCTCCCGAGACATTCCGATCAGACTCGGTATCCCGGTACAACAAGACATTTCGACAGGGTAAAACTAAACCAGCAACACCGCCCGAATGTGCCGACAAATCCCGATAGGAGCTGCACATATCTCTTTCTTTGGGCACACTCAGATTGTCCTAGGTACGGGTAGGCCAGCCCAGAGTTGCCCCTGGTGGTCACCGGCAGCTGACAGGTGGACCAACACTCAGAGGAGCACTGACCCGGGGGGGGTAAAATAATGATGACCCTTGAGTCCGCGAAACCCAAGGGAAAAAGAGGCTAGGTGGCGAATGGTAAAACCAATGTTGGGCATTGCTGGAAGAGCTTTACTTAAGGCGAACTGTCAAGGGGTTCCCATTATAGCCCAACCGCGTAAGGAACGCAAAATCCGGGAACATAACACCGATATGACGGAAACTAGGGCAGCAAGAGTGGAACAAAACACCAGGCTTAAGGCCGAGCCTTCCACCCTTTACCAAGTATATAGATGCATTAATTAAATAAGATATATTGTGATATCCCAACAAGTAAACATGTTCCAGCAAGGAACAACATCTCCATGTTCCAACAAGGAACAAACTTCAACCTTCACCTGCAACTAACAACGCTATAAGAGGGGCTGAGCAAAGCGGTAACATAGCCAATCAACGGTTTGCTAGGACATGGTGGGTTAGAGGCTTGGTTCAACAATATGGGAGGCATGATAAGCAAGTGGTAGGTATCGCAGCATAGGCATAGCAAAAGAGCGAGCAGCTAAGCAAGCAAAGATAGAAGTGATTTCGAGGGTATGGTCATCTTGCCTGAAATCCCGCAAGGAAGAAGAATGGGTCCATGAAGAAGACAAACGGACGCAGTCAAACGAATCCTCACAACACGACGTTAACGGAACTAAGCCAAAGAAGCAACACCAGAAAGAAGCAAACAACATAGTAAACAACCACCACATAAGCATGGCATGATGCACAATCAAGCATGATGCATGTCCGGTTTAATGAAGCATGGCATGGCAAAATGCACAAGCAAATTCTACAAATTAAGTGGAGCCCAATATGCAACGGAGTTGCATATTGAAGAAAACACCACATGACTTATTTAGTTCTCTCTCGTTTAGGTAACCAACAAGATTAAATGTTGTTAACATGGAAAGAGGGTGAAGCAAAGTAAAACTACCTATCTAGTCAAGTTTAAATGAGGCCGGAAGCAACGAACAACAATTCCGGTAAATCCCCATATGCATCAACAATTTAATGCAACAACAATTTTTAAACATCTAAAGTTGTTAACATGATGCGGATGACATGTTTAAGTTCATGCAATATTTATGAAAATGTTGACATGATAAGATATGAGGCATTTGTCATCGTGACGGAAATGAAAGGGGTGCCACGACAACGAATCCGAAAGTGATGCCACGGCAACATATCGGTTTCCGGCAACTCGATTGAGATACCGATGCAAAGGGGAAGTGTGCGGGAGCGTGTCGTGCAAGATGGTGGGGTGATCCCGGTAACCGGGTTTCCCATGGGTCGACGGCATGGCAACCGAGGAGGAACGTGCAATGACAACTCGGACACGGTTCGAACGTGAGCATCTCATACAACACATGCTTTCATCCACGGGTCATCGTCTCGGCGGTTATACCTTCCAGGTGCATTCTCGGAGCAGTTCGGGTTCGTAGAGGAAGTAGAGGAAGTAGTCGTCCACGGCGACGGTAGTTGTACACGGGCCTTCGGCCACGGAAGTAGTCGTACAACATTTTCGTAGAGGGACTTGGTCTTGCGAAGAGGTACTTGACGGTAGTGGTACTTGACGTATTCGAGGGTCGTCGGTAGATGTACTCGTCGCATCGCCGGGCGTAATCGTGCATGTGGGTCTTGTTGAGTCCGTTGGGGGTACTTTGCATTTAGAGGGGCGATGGTAGTGGAACTTGGCGAAAATCCGAGACGGTCTTGCCGAACCGTAGTGTTACTGGGCGAGATCGCAGCCACGGTAGTCTTTGGACTTGGTTCTCCCGCACAGGCTCCACGGGTCCTGGGGGAACTCGGCGATGGCCATGGCAAGGAGGCGGCTGCAGCAGCAAGGCAAGGAACGGGATGGCAGGCGGCGAGAAGCGGCGGGTCGGCGAGGCAACCGGTGACGGGGAGAGCTCGGCCGGATCCGAACAAGGAGGCAGGCCAGCGGCAGGGCAAACGGCGGCGGCTTGGCGAGGGACTTGGCGCTGGAGCTTCAGACGAAGCAGGGCGCAGCAGCAGCAGCATAAGGGCTCGAAACAGAGGCAACGGCGGCGGCTTGGTGCTGGCATTGCGGGGCGATGGCCGCGGTCAACGCGAGACGCGAGCGAGCTGGCACCTCGTCCTCTGCTCGTCAGGAAGCAGAGCAGCGGCACGTCTTGGCGCGGCTCCACGCCAGCGGAGGCGCAGGAGAGGAAACAGGAGCAGAGGGGCGGCTGAGCTCCTGGTGGTGGTGGTCGATGCCGGCGGGCGCGCTTGCTGGAAAGAGGGGCGCTCAGGAGGAGGCAGAGGGGAACGGGACGAGGGCGCGGTGCGGGTTGTGGTCACCAGCGGCGACCTGACGCGGCGACGGGATGGCGAGGTGGAGGCCGAGGGGATCGGGCGCAGAAGGTCTCGGGCTCGGGCGCTCCTCTCCTGTGAGATGTGTGTGTGGCGGCAGGGGAAGGACGAGAGGGAGAGGGAGTGGATCGGGGGAAAGGGACGAAGGGAGAGGCGGTGGTGGATGAGGACGAGAGGGAGAGATGGGATCGAGTGGTAGGCTAGGGTTAGCTGCAAGTGGGCTGGCGCGGGAGGCCTTGGGCCGGCCGGCCTGAGGCTGCAGCTGGGCTGAGCTCCCTCTCCTTTCCAAAATCCTCCCTTTCTTAAATTATTGTTTATATAAATAACAATCAATAAAGGGGAAAATCCAGGGGTTTTTGGTTAGGAATATGAGATATATAAAAATATATCTGGAACCCTGGATTTATGTAGGGTTTGAATAAATTGCTCCGGCATTTTTAGAAGGTAGAAAAATAATTAGAGTTTGAATTATTTTCAAACTTCAATCATTTTTGAACCTGACCAAAAAAACTTCGAATGGGATGAAATCTAACAGGGAGGGTGTAGGAAAAAGGCAAGATTTATAGGGAAAAGATGAACATTAATGGAGGAGGTATAAGGTCGCTTGCAAAGACATGAAAAACGAAGGAAGTGGGAGGGATGATGCATGGGTATGGCTTGAGAGAGAGATGACAAGGAAAAATATATGAAGTTAAGTCGGATAGAAGAAGAGTTGAAGAGTAATGCAATTGTGTTATGGGTGATTCCAAGTTAATGGGATATTTAATATAGCTCCCTAATATTGGGAGGATATGTTATAAAGAGAAGTCACTCTTCCCTCGATTTAAATGGATCGAAGATCCACACAATTTATTTAGTGAGTTTTAAAACGGGTTGCATGATGACATGATGCAATGCACATGATGCAAAGACGAAAAGCAATGGACCAAAACAAATCACACGACGAAAACCTGGAAACATGGAAAGCATCTGAAACTCCAGTCTTTGGGCGTTACAACACTCCACCACTACGAGAGGATCTCGTCCCGAGATCTAGGATGGCACCATAGGGAAAAACAGAGGAGAAAGAGAAAAGGTAAACTAAGTTGCTTCTTTGACGAATGAGTGAAACCAAAGAACCTTGCGAGGTTGAACAAATTCGAGAAAGAAAACCACGAAGGTGAACAAAGTCGAAAACACTCCGTTAGAAAAGAGGAAGAATGAACATTGGGAAAACCGTGAGGTTGAAGGGCAAGATATATATTGAAACCACTCCGGTTAAAACAAGATAGAGGAGGATTAAGAATGATATAATTTGGACAGCACTCTGACTGTAAATGGAAGGAATAGAACATGATCTTGACAAACAAGATGATGGGTCAAAAAGAACATCATCACAATGCCTCCAGAACAAAAGAATAGAATGGAATGGGATGAACGAAGGGAAACAAGATCTTGAGGGAGCACGCTTACAACAAGTGCTAGAACGGAATTGTTGGAAAACCAACAACGAAAAGAATAAGCTTAATATGGTCTTATGGAATACATCTCGAATTATGAGGTGACAAACTGCCAGTCACGGTAAAAGAATTGTATTGATATGAACAAGGAGACGAGAAAGTATATCACACCGGAAAGGATAAATGAAGAAATTGGATCATTGATAAACACCATGAGAGCGACAATCCTTAAAGGAAAGCTTTAGGTGAAATATAACCCAAGATAACTCCCACGAAGAGCTTGGTGGATTTAAAATACCTCATTCTTAACAACATGTGAATCATGAAACATGAACTCAAGTTATCAAGAATGACATAATACCACCTCCAATGATACGGAAGAAAGAATTGCACTCCGAATTACAATAGGAAGAAAAGTTTGAGCTTCTTAGGAAAGAATCTCGATGAAAAAGTTGGAGAAGGAATTAAATCCTTGATGGACCATTATGTAGAACCTCCATGAAGAACTCCGTTAAACAAAAGAATGATCAAACAGAAAGAAAGGGTAGTTGAAAACACAAGGTGGAGCCTTGTAAAGATTTAGATAGATCTCCGTGAGTACATAGTTGAAAGAGGTTGGAACCCCGGGAAAAAGATAAAATGAAACAAATGAAACCGAGAATTTGAAGGGCCCCCGGAATAAAGAATTAATCATTAGGATGAAACAAGAATAAGAACTATATTATTCTTATCCTTCACCAATATAATAGATGGCAATCAATGGATTTGGCATGCTACTTATTCTCGGAGAAAAGATTAAGAGAGATATTGCGCAAACTTGAGAAAGGTCTCCAATGATCCACCGGTAGGATTGAAAAGAACGAAAGAGTTGATATGATAAACGAATGACGAGAATTCTTGAATGAACCACCGTAACAATTGGTTATGAATGAAGTAAGATAAAGAAACACCGGGAATAATTATAAGAAGAACGAAGACACTTGAGAAGATTTAGATGTAAATGAAATGAATAGATCACGGACCGATTCAAGATCACTTGAACGATGCACCGGTAAGATTGAGGAATGATAACTGAGAACGAATAAACCTGAATTGATGGACTCTGGATAACAAACTGAGAAGACTCTTGAATTTCTCCGGATAGGTGAAAGGAATTTACACAATCAAAACAATTAAGAGAGGATGGCCTCGAACTAGAACCACGAATCTTGAAGAGAATGGAGCAAGATTGAGAGAAAAATCTTCTTCGGTCTTCAAATGATGAGGAAGACGACGAGAAACACCAGCGTGAATTGTTGAGAAACTCCGGAATAAAGAAGAATAGGCAAGTTGAACCAATGATGAAAAGAATTTGACAGATCTTGGAGAAAAACATTTGACTGATGATAAATCATTCTTACGTCAAACTTTAGAAAAGAATTTGAGAAGCTCCGGAAAAATTAGAAGAGTCAGGTAAGATCCTGGGAAGAGACCTGTGGGTTAGGGCCCACTCAAAAGAAAACACCGTTGAAATGATTTGAAGGAGAGATTGCACCGGTTGAGTTAAATAGCTTGAATGAGATAAACATCCTCAAAATAGGATTAACGGGTCTTGAATGACAAGACGATCCTTCTGAGATATCTTGAGCACTCCGAGACAAATGAATAACGAGAAATGAATGGTTATGAGGTGCACCGGCACGAGAAAAGCATTTGAAATACAGAAAAGAATATGATCTACACCGAAAGCTTGAATTGGATCCACCGGAGAAGAAAAGATCGAAGAGTACAACACTTGAAGCTCCATTAGT
Source organism: Triticum aestivum (assembly GCF_018294505.1). Classification (NCBI taxonomy): domain Eukaryota; kingdom Viridiplantae; phylum Streptophyta; class Magnoliopsida; order Poales; family Poaceae; genus Triticum; species Triticum aestivum. The sequence continues at coordinate 291,069,882 of NC_057800.1, forward strand.
ATCTTCATGAGAATCACCGGATAAGAATATTGATAGAAAAGAATGGAGAGACCTCACATCAATAAAAAGGATACTTGAATAAGAAATCTGAATCGTTGAAGAAAAAGGGTGGGTGGGCGGGAAAAATAAAGGCAACTAGGAGACGAATGAAACAAACATTGTTGATAAGAACTGATAATTGATCTTGCGAATGTTGAAGTGATCAGATCCACTTGAAGAGAGACACGCCGGTTAAAAGGGATTGGCATGACAAACTTGATGATCAAGAAGGATTGGTATCCACATTGGAGTATGAGAACACCATTTCGGAAAAGGTATGGAATCAACATTTGACTTCGAAGCAACTCGAATACCACAACTCAAAACAAAACAAAGGATTGGCTTGCAAAATAAGCCAGAACAAACATATGATAGAGATTTCGTCCGAAGTTTTCGTGGTGGGGCCTACACGGGCTCGATCGTACAGCACCATCATGTACAAGGCAGTGCACATGACATACGAAGCGTCCCCGAGTCGGCATAGCCAAGGACTCTTTAAGACACAACGAGACCACTGTAAAACCGACCGTGAATAGGCGGACCACTAGACGTCGAACCCCAATTTCATATCATACATCTGTCGGAAAGATATCCTAAGAGCTACTTGAATTCCCACCTATGAAACTCCCGAACCTTTCCGGTTATGCAATCAGGTGTTGGGGATACAGGGGAAGCATAATATCTCACCCAAACTAACAAATCCTACATCCAGCTGTATCCATCCTTCAACACATAACCAAGAAACCTTCGGAAACATCTACCTCAACCTTCGAAAAGCATCCGTTATACAAGTTATGGCGATACTCCCGAACTCCCGCCCCAGTACTGGGTGGCGTCGAGGTTATCTCACCAACGAACTGCATAAAAGAGATTTTCGATGTCGGCGTACTAAACTCAGGTATTCCAGAACTGCAACGATAAAATTATGACGACAACACCTCAGAGCTCAACTCCCCGGGACACTTCCACAAAACCCCTGACAGGAGGCACCAAGACAATGTTCTCATCATAAAACCATCGGAACGATTCCAAGATACCCGCGTGATCCTAAATTTTTTTAGTGAAATTTGAGAAGAGAAGAGTCAAAACTCTACGTCAGGATGCCTTACCAGAGCGATGAGGAGACTGGGAAGTAAAAAGAATTCCTAAACTCTCCGATATATAATTCCTAAATGACTCAAAACATTTTTCTAGACACAACTCGGCCGCTAAAAACGATCAAGCAATGGGGCTCCTAAGGTCGGGGAAGGCTCTGATACCAACTTGTAACGCCCTCGATGCGGCTATATCTCCCACGTGTCGAAGCACGACTTAGAGGCATAACCGCATTGAAAGCAATGTCGCAAGTGAGGTAATCTTCACACAACCCATGTAATATAATAAGGGAAAGAGATACATAGTTGGCTTACAATCGCCACTTCACACAATTACATGAATAAAACATTACATCATCCAGATACAATCAAGGTCCGACTACGGAACCAAAATAAAAGAAGAACCCCAAATGCGACAAAGGTCCCCGATCGACCCCAACTGGGCTCCACTACTGATCAACTAGAACGAAACCACACAAAGGACAAGATCTTCATCGAGCTCCTCCTGAGCTTGGTTGCGTCATCTGCACGGACTCATCGGCACCTGCAAGCTGGTTTTGGAAGTATCTGTGAGCCACGGGGACTCAGCAATCTCGCACCCTCGCGATCAAGACTATTTAAGCTTATGGGTAAGGTAAAAGGTATGAGGTGGAGCTGCAGCAAGCGACTAGCATATATGGTGGCTAACATACGCAAATGAGAGCGAGAAGAGAAGGCAAAGCACGGTCGATAAAATATGATCAAGAAGTGATCCTAAAACAACCTACGTCAAGCATAACTCCAACACCGTGTTCACTTCCCGGACTCCGCCGGAAAGAGACCATCACGGTTACACACGCGTTGATTCATTTTAATTAAGTTAAGGTTCAAGTTATCTACAACCGGACATTAACAAATTCCCATCTGCCCATAACCGCGGGCACGGCTTTCGAAAGTTCAAATCCCTGCAGGGGTGTCCCAACTTAGCCCATGACAAGCTCTCACGGTCAACGAAGGAATAGACCTCCTCCCGAGACATTCCGATCAGACTCGGTATCCCGGTACAACAAGACATTTCGACAGGGTAAAACTAAACCAGCAACACCGCCCGAATGTGCCGACAAATCCCGATAGGAGCTGCACATATCTCTTTCTCAGGGCACACTCAGATTGTCCTAGGTACGGGTAGGCCAGCCCAGAGTTGCCCCTGGTGGTCACCGGCAGCTGACAGGTTGGACCAACACTCAGAGGAGCACTGGCCCGGGGGGGGGTAAAATAATGATGACCCTTGAGTCCGCGAAACCCAAGGGAAAAAGAGGCTAGGTGGCGAATGGTAAAACCAATGTTGGGCATTGCTGGAAGAGCTTTACTTAAGGCGAACTGTCAAGGGGTTCCCATTATAGCCCAACCGCGTAAGGAACGCAAAATCCGGGAACATAACACCGATATGACGGAAACTAGGGCGGCAAGAGTGGAACAAAACACCAGGCATAAGGCCGAGCCTTCCACCCTTTACCAAGTATATAGATGCATTAATTAAATAAGATATATAGTGATATCCCAACAAGTAAACATGTTCCAACAAGGAACAACATCTCCATGTTCCAACAAGGAACAAACTTCAACCTTCACCTGCAACTAACAATGCTATAAGAGGGACTGAGCAAAGCGGTAACATAGCCAATCAACGGTTTGCTAGGACATGGTGGGTTAGAGGCTTGGTTCAACAATATGGGAGGCATGATAAGCAAGTGGTAGGTATCGCAGCATAGGCATAGCAAAAGAGCGAGCAACTAAGCAAGCAAAGATAGAAGTGATTTCGAGGGTATGGTCATCTTGCCTGAAATCCCGCAAGGAAGAAGAATGGGTCCATGAAGAAGACAAACGGACGCAGTCGAATGAATCCTCACAACACGACGTTAACGGAACTAAGCCGAAGAAGCAACACCGGAAAGAAGCAAACAACATAGTAAACAACCACCACATAAGCATGGCATGATGCACAATCAAGGATGATGCATGTCCGGTTTAATGAAGCATGGCATGGCAAAATGCACAAGCAAATTCTACAAATTAAGTGGAGCTCAATATGCAACGGAGTTGCATATTGAAGAAACACCACATGACTTATTTAGTTCTCTCTCGTTTAGGTAACCAACAAGATTAAATGTTGTTAACATGGCAAGAGGGTGAAGCAAAGTAAAACTACCTATCTAGTCAAGTTTAAATGAGGCCGGAAGCAACGAACAACAATTCCGGTAAATCCCCATATGCATCAACAATTTAATGCAACAACAATTTTAAACATCTTAAAGTTGTTAACATGATGCGGATGACATGTTTAAGTTCATGCAATATTTATGAAAATGTTGACATGATAAGATATGAGGCATTTGTCATCGTCACAGAAATGAAAGGGGTGCCACGACAACGAATCCGAAAGTGATGCCACGGCAACATATCGGTTTCCGGTAACTCGATTGAGATACCGATGCAAAGGGGAAGTGTGCGGGAGCGTGTCGTGCAAGATGGTGGGGTGATCCCGGTAACCGGGTTTCCCATGGGTCGACGGCATGGCAACCGAGGAGGAACGTGCAATGACAACTCGGACACGGTTCGAACGTGAGCATCTCATACAACACATGCTTTCGTCCACGGGTCATCGTCTCGGCGGTTATACCTTCCAGGTGCATTCTCGGAGCGGTTCGGGTTCGTAGAGGAAGTAGAGGAAGTAGTCGTCCACGGCGACGGTAGTTGTACACGGGCCTTCAGCCACGGAAGTAGTCATACAACATTTTCGTAGAGGGACTTGGTCTTGCGAAGAGGTACTTGACGGTAGTGGTACTTGACGTATTCGAGGGTCGTCGGTAGATGTACTCGTCGCATCGCCGGGCGTAATCGTGCATGTGGGTCTTGTTGAGTCCGTTGGGGGTACTTTGCATTTAGAGGGGCGATGGTAGTGGAACTTGGCGAAAATCCGAGACGGTCTTGCCGAACCGTAGTGTTACTGGGCGAGATCGCAGCCACGGTAGTCTTTGGACTTGGTTCTCCCGCACAGGCTCCACGGGTCCTGGGGGAACTCGGCGATGGCCATGGCAAGGAGGCGGCTGCAGCAGCAAGGCAAGGAACGGGATGGCAGGCGGCGAGAAGCGGCGGGTCGGCGAGGCAACCGGTGACGGGGAGAGCTCGGCCGGATCCGAACAAGGAGGCAGGCCGGCGGCAGGGCAAACGGCGGCGGCTTGGCGAGGGACTTGGCGCTGGAGCTTCAGACGAAGCAGGGCGCGACAGCAGCAGCATAAGGGCTCGAAACAGAGGCAACGGCGGCGGCTTGGTGCTGGCGATGCGGGGCGACGGCCGCGGTCAACGCGAGACGCGGGCGAGCTGGGCGCCTCGTCCTCTGCTCGTCAGGAAGCAGAGCAGCGGCGCGTCTTGGCGCGGCTCCACGCCGGCGGAGGCGCAGGAGAGGAAACAGGAGCAGAGGGGCGGCAGAGCTCCTGGTGGTGGTGGTCGACGCCGGCGGGCGCGCTTGCTGGAAGGAGGGGCGCTCAGGAGGAGGCAGAGGGGAACGGGACGAGGGCGCGGCGCGGGTTGTGGTCACCAGCGGCGACCTGACGCGGCGACGGGATGGCGAGGTGGAGGCCGAGGGGATCGGGCGCAGAAGGTCTCGGGCTCGGGCGCTCCTCTCCTGTGAGATGTGTGTGTGGCGGCGGGGGGAGGACGAGAGGGAGAGGGAGTGGATCGGGGGAAAGGGACGAAGGGAGAGGCGGCGGTGGATGAGGACGAGAGGGAGAGATGGGATCGAGTGGTAGGCTAGGGTTAGCTGCAAGTGGGCTGGCGCGGGAGGCCTTGGGCCGGCCGGCCTGAGGCTGCAGCTGGCTGCGCGGCTGGGCTGAGCTCCCTCTCCTTTCCAAAATCCTCCCTTTCTTAAATTATTGTTTATATAAATAACAATCAATAAAGGGGAAAATCCAGGGGTTTTTGGTTAGGAATATGAGATATATAAAAATATATCTGGAACCCTGGATTTATGTAGGGTTTGAATAAATTGCTCCGGCATTTTTAGAAGGTAGAAAAATAATTAGAGTTTGAATTATTTTCAAACTTCAATCATTTTTGAACCTGACCAAAAAACTTCGAATGGGATGAAATCTGACAGAGAGGGTGTAGGAAAAAGGCAAGATTTATAGGAAAAAGATGAACATTAATGGAGGAGGTATAAGGTCGCTTGCAAAGACATGAAAAACGAAGGAAGTGGGAGGGATGATGCATGGGTATGGCTTGAGAGAGAGATGACAAGGAAAAATATATGAAGTTAAGTCGGATAGAAGAAGAGTTGAAGAGTAATGCAATTGTGTGATGGGTGATTCCAAGTTAATGGGATATTTAATATAGCTCCCTAATATTGGGAGGATATGTTATAAAGAGAAGTCACTCTTCCCTCGATTTAAATGGATCGAAGATCCACACAATTTATTTAGTGAGTTTTAAAACGGGTTGCATGATGACATGATGCAATGCACATGATGCAAAGACGAAAAGCAATGGACCAAAACAAATCACACGACGAAAACCCGGAAACATGGAAAGCATCTGAAACTCCAGTCTTTGGGCGTTACAACACTCCACCACTACGAGAGGATCTCGTCCCGAGATCTAGGATGGCACCATAGGGAAAAACAGAGGAGAAAGAGAAAAGGTAAACTAAGTTGCTTCTTTGACGAATGAGTGAAACCAAAGAACCTTGCGAGGTTGAACAAATTCGAGAAAGAAAACCACGAAGGTGAACAAAGTCGAAAACACTCCGTTAGAAAAGAGGAAGAATGAACATTGGGAAAACCGTGAGGTTGAAGGGCAAGATATATATTGAAACCACTCCGGTTAAAACAAGATAGAGGAGGATTAAGAATGATATAATTTGGACAGCACTCTGACTGTAAATGGAAGGAATAGAACATGATCTTGACAAACAAGATGATGGGTCAAAAAGAACATCATCACAATGGCTCCAGAACAAAAGAATAGAATGGAATGGGATGAACGAAGGGAAACAAGATCTTGAGGGAGCACGCTTACAACAAGTGCTAGAACGGAATTGTTGGAAAACCAACAACGAAAAGAATAAGCTTAATATGGTCTTATGGAATACATCTCGAATTATGAGGTGACAAACTGCCAGTCACGGTAAAAGAATTGTATTGATATGAACAAGGAGACGAGAAAGTATATCGCACCGGAAAGGATAAATGAAGAAATTGGATCATTGATAAACACCATGAGAGCGACAATCCTTAAAGGAAAGCTTTAGGTGAAATATAACCCAAGATAACTCCCACGAAGAGCTTGGTGGATTTAAAATACCTCATTCTTAACAACATGTGAATCATGAAACATGAACTCAAGTTATCAAGAATGACATAATACCACCTCCAATAATACGGAAGAAAGAATTGCACTCCGAATTACAATATGAAGAAAAGTTTGAGCTTCTTAGGAAAGAATCTCGATGAAAAAGTTGGAGAAGGAATTAAATCCTTGATGGACCATTATGTAGAACCTCCATGAAGAACTCCATTAAACAAAAGAATGATCAAACGGAAAGAAAGGGTAGTTGAAAACCCAAGGTGGAGCCTTGTAAAGATTTAGATAGATATTCGTGAGTACATAGTTGAAAGAGGTTGGAACCCCGGGAAAAAGATAAAATGAAACAAATGAAACCGAGAATTTGAAGGGCCCCCGGAATAAAGAATTAATCATTAGGATGAAACAAGAATAAGAACTATATTATTCTTATCCTTCACCAATATAATAGATGGCAATCAATGGATTTGGCATGCTACTTATTCTCGGAGAAAAGATTAAGAGAGATATTGCGCAAACTTGAGAAAGGTCTCCAATGATCCACCGGTAGGATTGAAAAGAACGAAAGAGTTGATATGATAAACGAATGACGAGAAGTCTTGAATGAACCACCGTAACAATTGGTTATGAATGAAGTAAGATAAAGAAATACCGGGAATAATTATAAGAAGAACGAAGACACTTGAGAAGATTTAGATGTAAGTGAAATGAATAGATCACGGACCGATTCAAGATCACTTGAATGATGCACCGGTAAGATTGAGGAATGATAACTGAGAACGAATAAACCTGAATTTATGGACTCCGGATAACAAACTGAGAAGACTCTTGAATTTCTCCGGATAGGTGAAAAGAATTTACACAATCAAAACAATTAAGAGAGGATGGCCTCGAACTAGAACCACAAATCTTGAAGAGAATGGAGCAAGATTGCGAGAAAAATCTTCTTCGGTCTTCAAATGATGAGGAAGACGACGAGAAACACCAGCGTGAATTGTTGAGAAACTCCGGAATAAAGAAGAATAGGCAAGTTGAACCAATGATGAAAAGAATTTGACAGATCTTGGAGAAAAACATTTGATTGATGATAAATCATTCTTACGTCAAACTTTAGAAAAGAATTTGAGAAGCTCCGGAAAAATTAGAAGAGTCAGGTAAGATCCTGGGAAGAGACCTGTGGGTTAGGGACCACTCAAAAGAAAACACCGTTGAAATGATTTGAAGGAGAGATTGCACCGGTTGAGTTAAATAGCTTGAATGAGATAAACATCCTCAAAATAGGATTAATGGGTCTTGAATGACAAGACGATCCTTCTGAGATATCTTGAGCACTCCGAGACAAATGAATAACGAGAAATGAATGGTTATGAGGTGCACCGGCACGAGAAAAGCATTTGAAATACAGAAAAGAATATGATCTACACCGAAAGCTTGAATTGGATCCACCGGAGAAGAAAAGATCAAAGAGTACAACACTTGAAGCTCCATTAGTATCTTCATGAGAATCACCGGATAAGAATATTGATAGAAAAGAATGGAGAGACCTCACATCAATAAAAAGGATACTTGAATAAGAAATCTGAATCGTTGAAGAAAAAGGGTGGGTGGGCGGGAAAAATAAAGGCAACTAGGAGACAAATGAAACAAACACCGTTGATAAGAACTGATAATTGATCTTGCGAATGTTGAAGTGATCAGATCCACTTGAAGAGAGACACGCCGGTTAAAAGGGATTGGCATGACAAACTTGATGATCAAGAAGGATTGGTATCCACATTGGAGTATGAGAACACCATTTCGGAAAAGGTATGGAATCAACACTTGACATTGAAGCAACTCGAATACCACAACTCAAAACAAAACAAAGGATTGGCTTGCAAAATTAGCCAGAGCAAACATATGATAGAGATTTCGTCCGAAGTTTTCGTGGTGGGGCCTACACGGGCTCGATCGTACAGCACCATCATGTACAAGGCAGTGCACATGACATACGAAGCGTCCCCGAGTCGGCATAGCCAAGGACTCTTTAAGACATAATGAGACCACTGTACAACCGACCGTGGATAGGCAGCCCACTAGACGTCAAACCCCAATTTCATATCATACATCTGACGGAAAGATATCCTAAGAGCTACTTGAATTCCCACCTATGAAACTCCCGAACCTTTCCGGTTATGCAATCAGGTGTTGGGGATACAGGGGAAGCATAATATCTCACCCAAACTAACAAATCCTACATCCAGTTGTATCCATCCTTCAACACATAACCAAGAAACCTTCGGAAACCATCTACCTCAACCTTCGAAAAGCATCCGTTATACAAGTTATGGCGATACTCCTGAACTCCCGCCCCAGTACTGGGTGGCGTCGAGGTTATCTCACCAACGAACTGCATAAAAGAGATTTTCGATGTCGGCGTACTAAACTCAGGTATTCCAGAGCTGCAACGATAAAATTATGACGACAACACCTTAGAGCTCAACTCCCCGGGACACTTCCACAAAACCCCTGACAGGAGGCACCAAGACAATGTTCTCATCATAAAACCATCGGAACGATTCCAAGATACCCGCGTGATCCTAATTTTTTTTTTGTGAAATTTGAGAAGAGAAGAGTCAAAACTCTACGTCAGGATGCCTTACCAGAGTGATGAGGAGACTAGGAAGTAAAAAGAATTCCTAAACTCTCCGATATATAATTCCTAAATGACTCAAAACATTTTTCTAGACACAACTCGGCCGCTAAAAACGATCAAGCAATGGGGCTCCTAAGGTCGGGGAAGGCTCTGATACCAACTTGTAACGCCCTCGATGCGGCTATATCTCCCACGAGTCGAAGCACGACTTAGAGGCATAACCGCATTGAAAGCAATGTCGCAAGTGAGGTAATCTTCACACAACCCATGTAATATAATAAGGAAAAGAGATACATAGTTGGCTTACAATCGCCACTTCACACAATTACATGAATAAAACATTACATCATCCAGATACAATCAAGGTCCGACTACGGAACCAAAATAAAAGAAGAACCCCAAATGCGACAAAGGTCCCCGATCGACCCCAACTGGGCTCCACTACTGATCAACTAGAACAAAACCACGCAAAGGACAAGATCTTCATCGAGCTCCTCCTGAGCTTGGTTGCGTCATCTGCACGGACTCATCGGCACCTGCAAGCTGGTTTTGGAAGTATCTGTGAGCCACGGGGACTCAGCAATCTCGCACCCTCGCGATCAAGACTATTTAAGCTTATGGGTAAGGTAAAAGGTATGAGGTGGAGCTGCAGCAAGCGGCTAGCATATATGGTGGCTAACCTGTTCGCAAAAGAGAGCGAGAAGAGAAGGCAAAGCACGGTCGATAAAAGTATGATCAAGAAGTGATCCTAAACAACCTACGTCAAGCATAAATCCAACATCGTGTTCACTTCCCGGACTCCGCCGGAAAGAGACCATCATGGTTACACACGCGGTTGATTCATTTTAATTAAGTTAAGGTTCAAGTTATCTACAACCGGACATTAACAAATTCCCATCTGCCCATAACCGCGGGCACGGCTTTCAAAAGTTCAAATCCCTGCAGGGGTGTCCCGACTTAGCCCATCACAAGCTCTCACGGTCAACGAAGGAATAGACCTCCTCCCGAGACATTCCGATCAGACTCGGTATCCCGGTACAACAAGACATTTCGACAGGGTAAAACTAAACCAGCAACACCGCCCGAATGTGCCGACAAATCCCGATAGGAGCTGCACATATCTCTTTCTTTGGGCACACTCAGATTGTCCTAGGTACGGGTAGGCCAGCCTAGAGTTGCCCCTGGTGGTCACCGGCAGCTGACAGGTGGACCAACACTCAGAGGAGCACTGGCCCGGGGGGGTAAAATAATGATGACCCTTGAGTCCGCGAAACCCAAGGGAAAAAGAGGCTAGGTGGCGAATGGTAAAACCAATGTTGGGCATTGCTGGAAGAGCTTTACTTAAGGCGAACTGTCAAGGGGTTCCCATTATAGCCCAACCGCGTAAGGAACGCAAAATCCGGGAACATAACACCGATATGACGGGAACTAGGGCGGCAAGAGTGGAACAAAACACCAGGCTTAAGGCCGAGCCTTCCACCCTTTACCAAGTATATAGATGCATTAATTAAATAAGATATATTGTGATATCCCAACAAGTAAACATGTTCCAGCAAGGAACAACATCTCCATGTTCCAGCAAGGAACAAACTTCAACCTTCACCTGTAACTAACAACGCTATAAGAGGGGCTGAGCAAAGCGGTAACATAGCTAATCAACGGTTTGCTAGGACATGGTGGGTTAGAGGCTTGGTTCAACAATATGGGAGGCATGATAAGCAAGTGGTAGGTATCGCAACATAGGCATAGCAAAAGAGCGAGCAGCTAAGCAAGCAAAGATAGAAGTGATTTCGAGGGTATGGTCATCTTGCCTGAAATCCCGCAAGGAAGAAGAACGGGTCCATGAAGAAGACAAACGGACGCAGTCGAACGAATCCTCACAACACAACGTTAACGGAACTAAGCCGAAGAAGCAACACCGGAAAGAAGCAAACAACATAGTAAACAACCACCACATAAGCATGGCATGATGCACAATCAAGCATGATGCATGTTCGGTTTAATGAAGCATGGCATGGCAAAATGCACAAGCAAATTCTACAAATTAAGTGGAGCTCAATATGCAACGGAGTTGCATATTGAAGAAAACACCACATGACTTATTTAGTTCTCTCTCGTTTAGGTAACCAACAAGATTAAATGTTGTTAACATGGAAAGAGGGTGAAGCAAAGTAAAACTACCTATCTAGTCAAGTTTAAATGAGGCCGGAAGCAACGAACAACAATTCCGGTAAATCCCCATATGCATCAACAATTTAATGCAACAACAATTTTTAAACATCTTAAAGTTGTTAACATGATGCGGATGACATGTTTAAGTTCATGCAATATTTATGAAAATGTTGACATGATAAGATATGAGGCATTTGTCATCATGACGGAAACGAAAGGGGTGCCACGACAACGAATCCGAAAGTGATGCCACGGCAACATATCAGTTTCCGGTAACTCGATTGAGATACCAATGCAAAGGGGAAGTGTGCGGGAGCGTGTCGTGCAAGATGGTGGGGTGATCCCGGTAACCGGGTTTCCCATGGGTCGACGGCATGGCAACCGAGGAGGAACATGCAATGACAACACGGACACGGTTCGAACGTGAGAATCTCATACAACTGTGACGCCCGGGCAATTAGGCTACAGTAATCCCACGTTAATGATGCCACGTCACCACGGTTACTGTTGTTAATCTCGTGTTAGTTCAAAATCGATTCGAAATTCAAACTTAAAATAAAGTCAAACGGTAAAGATTTTCAAACTTTAAAACTAAAATGTTCGAGAGGTGACAAATAATGCGTAGGTATTTATGGTGGAGGAAACATCTTTTTTATAAAGTAGTTAAAAGCACTAAATTAATAAAAACTGCAGTAAAACTAATATTTAATTGTCTTTTAAATACTAAACAAATATAAACTAATTGTTTAGGGTGCCAAATCAATTGTGGTAGTGTCATAAGTATTAGTTCTAATTTAGGGGCTAGATTTATAATTTATAAAACAAAGGTAAAAATAAACAGAAAAGAAATTGAAAAAAAGGAGAAAAGGAAAACTGGACCCCCCCCCCCCCGCTGGGCCACAAGTGGCCCAGCTGGCCTCAGCCGCTCGAACGGGCCAGCCCACCCCGGTCCACCTCCCCTACTAACCCCTACCTCCACCGAAACCTAACCCTAACCGGCACACGATCCCCACTCCCCCCCATCTCTCTCGATCCCGTCTGGATCGGGGCCCCAGCGCCCGATCCCGCCCACATCGTTGCCCCCGTCGCCCCTCGCAGCCGTTCGTCGGATCGCCCACCACCTCGTCGGACCGCCCCCCGGCCGAACCGCTCCGTCCTCGACCTCCTCGCCGGATCTGCGTCGCCCGACCCCGCCACCGCCGGGTCGACCGCGCCCGCCGCCTCCCGAAGACCGCTCCGCCCGGAGCCCGCCCTCCCTCGCCGGACTGTCGCCACCTCCTCGAGCCCATTGCCTTCCCCCTGCAGCTCCCCTGTGAGCACCCCCTCCTATCCTCCTTCCCCTCCTTCCTTGCGTCGCGCGCGTGCGCCGGTACACACCACGGTGCCCCGCTGCGCCCCCCCCCCCCGGCCTGCTCACTGCAGCCTGTGCACGCTCCCGTGCGTGGCCACGTTGCCGCTAGCCGGTAGCCCGCCCGCCTAGTCCGCGCCTGCTTCCGCGCGCCCGCGCCGGCCCCATCCACCGCTGCTCCACGGCTCACCGGAGCCCGCCTCCCCTGGTGGCCTCGGGCACGCGTCCGCGCGACGCCGTCCCCTGCGCTCGCCGCCGCCGCGAACTGCGGCCTCGGTCAGTCGGCGCCCGGGTCCGGCGCCCCTGGGCTCCGTCCGCCGCACCGGGGTTAGCCTCGACGGGTGTCCACACCCGTGCCCGTTTGCCCGTTTGGCCCCTGGGGCCTATGACAGATGGGCCCCATGCCCATAACGTTTTATTAAAAAAAAAGAGGAATTAGAAATAAAAATAATAAATAAATAAATGATTTAATAAAATTAATTATTAATTAGTTAATTATCTAATGAATTAATTAAGTTAATTAATCCGGTTTAATTAATTTAATTAACTAGTTGAGTTTAATTAACCTGATCAATTAACCTAAACCCTAATTAAACTAACAATGTATGACAGGTGGGTCCCACGGGACCCACATGTCAGGTTGACCAGGTCAACGGTCAACGCTGACTGCTGATGTCAGCATGACATCATGCTGACGTCATAATTCCATTTTTCGAATTAATTAAATAATTAATTAAATTCCAGAAATTAATAAAATCTTTAGAAAATCATATCTTTTAATCCGTAACTCGGATTAAAATATTTTCAACATGAAAGTTGCTCAGAACGAAGAGACGAACCCGGATACGCAGCCCATTCGTCCACCACACACCCCTAACATACCAAACACGCAACTTTCCCCCTCTGGTTCATCTGTCCGAAAACGCGAAACACCTGGAATACTTTCCCGGATGTTTCCCCCCTTCGTCGGTATCACCTACTACCGCGATTGGGCACACCTAGCATCGTTACTTGTCATGTCATGCATCGATATGCATTTGTTTGCATTGTATTCATTGTTTCTTCCCCCTCTTCTCTCCGGTAGACTACGAGACCGACGCTGCTGCTGCCCAGTTCGACTACGGAGTTGACGACCCTCTCTCTTGCCAGAGCAACCAGGCAAGCCCCCCCTTGATCACCAGATATCGCCTATTCTCCTCTATACTGCTTGCATTAGAGTAGTGTAGCATGTTACTGCTTTCGTTAATCCTACTCTGATGCATAGCCTGACATTGTCGCTACATCTGTTGATACCTTACCTGCAATCCTAAATGCTTAGTATAGGATGCTAGTTTATCATCATTGGCCCTACATTCTTGTCAGTCTGCCTTGCTATACTATCGGGCCGTGATCACTTGGGAGGTGATCACGGGTATATACTATACATACATACATACTATACAGATGGTGACTAAAGTCGGGTCAGCTCATTGAGTACCCACAAGTGATTCTGACGAGGGGGCTGAAAGGACAGGTGGCTCCATCCCGGTAGAGGTGGGCCTGGGTTCCCGACAGCCCTCGACTGTTACTTTGTGGCGGAGCGACAGGGCAGGTTGAGACCACCTAGGAGACAGGTGGGCCTGGCCCTGTACGGCGTTCGCGGATACTTAACACGCTTAACGAGATCTTGGTATTTGATCTGAGTTGGCTACGAGCCTATACGCACTAACCATCTACGCGGGAGTAGTTATGGGTATCCCGACGTCGTGATATCAGCTGAAGCACTTCAGACGTCAGCGACGGAGCGGCGCGCGCCGAATTGGACTGGAACGCCACTAGGCTAGGTCTGCTTTCGGCCGCGTACGCAATGTGCAGGTGTGCTATGGGCGATGGGCCCAGACCCCTGTGCGCTTAGGTTTAGACCGGCGTGCCGGCCTCTCTGTTTTGCCTAGGTGGGGCTGCGACGTGTTGATCTTCCGCGGCCGGGCATGACCCAGGAAAGTGTGTCCGGCCAAATGGGATCAAGCGTGTTGGGCAATGTGGTGCACCCCTGCAGGGAAGTTAATCTATTCGAATAGCCGTGATCTTCGGTAACAGGACGACTTGGAGTTGTACCTTGACCTTATGACAACTAGAACCGGATACTTAATAAAACACACCCTTCCAAGTGCCAGACAACCGGTGGTCGCTCTACCTCAGGGATATGAGGAGGGGATCGCCGGGTAGGATTATGCTATGAGATGCTATTTGGAGATGCTACTTGGAGATGCTACTTGGCGGACTTCAACCTACTCTCTTCTACATGCTGCAAGACGGAGGCTGCCAGAAGCGTAGTCTTCGACAGGATTAGCTATCCCCCTCTTATTCTGGCATTCTGCAGTTCAGTCCACTGATATGGCCTCTTACACATATACCCATGCATATGTAGTGTAGTTCCTTGCTTGCGAGTACTTTGGATGAGTACTCACGGTTGCTTTTCTCCCCCTTTTTCCCCTTTCCTTCTTACTGGTTGTCGCAACCAGATGCTGGAGTCCAGGAGCCAAACGCCACCGTCGACGACGACCCTACTACACTGGAGGTGCCTACTACTACGTGCAGCCCGCTGACGACGACCAGAGTAGTTAGGAGGATCCCAGGCAGGAGGCCTGCGCCTCTTTCGATCTGTATCCCAGTTTGTGCTAGCCTTCTTAAGGCAAACTTGTTTAACTTATGTCTGTACTCAGATATTGTTGCTTCCGCTGACTCGTCTATGATCGAGCACTTGTATTCAAGCCCTCGAGGCCCCTGGCTTGTATTATGATGCTTGTATGACTTATTTATGTTTTAGAGTTGTGTTGTGATATCTTCCCGTGAGTCCCTGATCTTGATCGTACACGTTTGCGTGCATGATTAGTGTACGATTGAATCGGGGGCGTCACAAGTTGGTATCAGAGCCGACTGCCTGTAGGAATCCCCCTTCCAACTCCTTGGCCGAAGTCGAGTCTAGTCGTTGAAAAACTTTTACTAACATGGTTGTGTGGCCCATGGGCCCACGTCGCCATCGGGAGGTATTAGGATCTTTTATTCCTCGACCTTTACTCAGGGATTCTGAACCCTCTTCTATTCGGGTTAGACGATTTTTACTAAAAACTAACTTTAGGTTCTCGAAAATACTTTCTCCCGGAGAGCCCCTTCAGTCCAGATGGTCACCGACTACATCAGAAGATTTCGGAGATACTCTTTGATATTCTCTCGAGACTTTGTGCCCATCACTTTTGCTATTCCTGACCACCGATAAATCCGTATGGATAACTACTTACACTTGCCATTCATATGATCATCCCCCATTGATCTTGTTATTACAAGATACCCCGAAGTTTTCTCTATTGTTCCGAGAATACTTTGTGCCTACTGCCTAGCAGTTATTTGCCACATGAATACCCCCTTCAAATAAATTCTTGCACTTATCGAGTATCCGCTCATCCCCCAGTTGTTCATGTGTTACACAAAAGTCTTCGAAATACCACCCGATATTCCGAAAATCCTCAGCAACCTATTGCTCTAGAATTTCTTGTTTGCTTTCATTATGATTAATCCTGTAAGTATAGAAATCTTATAGGCATTCCTTGTCATTATCATTTTGGGTCTGTTGACTCAATATGTTGTGAATACACGCAATCATCATTGATCCTTATAAATTACCTTTCCGGCTGAGCTTCCATTCTTTTAACTGGAATTGGTTCTCGACCAATCCAATTGTCGCTGATTGTACCCTAAGTCTATTCAACTTATCCATCCCTAATCAGAGCATTGCTTCTGCTCCCTTGATTTGGAAATCATAATTCCTTTGCATTTGACAATTGAGTTAGTCAGTTGTTTCTATAATCTGATCTCCTTGCATTCTTCTTCCTCTAGTTGAGTACCGATACTCGTATCAGATCCTTTGTGGACCATCAAGTCCTTTGTTGGATTGTTATCTGACAGTGTCCTTCACATTTGATCACCTTGTGAGTTCTTCCCCTGATACATAATGCCTTTGTTAAGTTGTATCCTCTGCTTGGCCAACCATGCTCTGCTTTCGGGCTTGTGTTATTTACTCTTGAAACTTGTGGTATATGTTTCTAAGAAGCCCCTATGGGTTGAACATATGCTTTCTCTAAACCGTGTGAACCTGAAAGTTTTCACGAGTCATACTCTTCTGGTGCTTCACCAGATAAAATTTCAACACTGCAACTTCATCGAACGTGAGAAGTGAATGAAAGGTTATGCATTGGAGAAGTGGGAGTCGACCTTGAACTTGTGTTCATGCCCATGGACACGATGTAGATCTTATCATTAAAGCTTCTCTTAAATTAATTATTCCCTTGGTATAAGTACATCTTATATCTGGGATCTGGCCTTTTGCAATCGTGGTTCCGACCATGATCTCCTTTAAATACCATTTCTCGTGCATGTTTAAGCACTTATCTTCTTTAGAGCAATACCCTAGTCCAAACTCTACTTTGATCTGTCGTCGAGTATTACCCCCCGGTATCTCGAGATTATCATGGAACTGCATAAATTCTTATGAGTTCTTCATGAAGTGCTACATTCTCACTGATTCCAATTTTTTCATGGACTCTTAGTTATTAAACACTCAAAGACACCGATAACTGACTCGAGTCCGCACCGCGATTAAACAACTCTTGGTAACCTTCATTACTTACGAGTTTGTACTCGATCACGTCATTCCTAGCCTGATTGGCTATATCATTATCGTGCTAAAAATTTTAATTGTGCTACCGGGTCCTTCCCGGAGCATAAATTTCGACGGTGAGCTAATCTTATAATCGATCTTCCTCGTCATATCGTTTGTCCTTGAACAACAAGCTTGGTTTCGAGTTTGTGACATACCCATGGTTCCAATAACCTTTCGCTTCATCATTCGTTTGACTGATGTCATCACCGATCGATTACATCTTCATGAAATCTCTCGACAATTGTGTCGTGATCATCATCAACATTCTGAGCTCTTATAGGAAATCAATCGAATCCTGATGAGAAATACCATCCTTGCCCCTCGATGATTTGTGTTATCATCGACAACATTCTTGCCTTCCCCCAACACACTTGTTCGTGTTTTGTGCATACCTTGGTTTCCTTGCTATCCAGCAATTGTTCTTCTTTACCTTGGAGTATTACCCTCCTTTATGTCAAGAATGTTCTGAGATTTGTTCCACCTCTTGAGAATTCTTGACATAGAAATACTTCTCACCATCACCATTCTTTCTTGGTCCCTGTGTTAATTCCAACAAGTGAATGTTGTTGTTTGGATTCTTTCCTTCTAGCAACCCTATCTCTTTAAAGTTAATGGTCGAAAGTTCATTCTTAGACTATTGATAATTGAATCACCATTCCAATGTTGGCCGTGCAACCTAGCCCATATTTCGGGTGCACCTTTCAACCAATGTTTAATTGTGTATGTTTTCCTCGAGCATACATCATTATACCATTTGATCTGACAAATGCTATCTCCTTGTTCACATAATTGTGGAAATCCATCTTGTCGGAAATCTCGATGGATTATCGCCGAGCCCATCAGCCACCTCCTCCTCTCCTTGGTTTAATGATGAACTATTGTTTCAGGAACCCACTCCCATAGTTCATTTCCTGAGAATCCTGAAATGTCATTTCGTCTATTTGAGTTGCACCTTTTATTCTCGGACATCCTGAGTCTGAGGTATCATGACACCAATCGGATCTGAATCTCGGTCCGATATGATGGTTGGGACAACTTTCCAAGGGTTATGATGTTGATCCTTTGATGACCTGGTAACAGGATGTCATGCCTAGCACCCCCCTGGCTGGAGGACCTATCATTATAATTTTTTTTTGCAAGGTTATCCATTCTTCCATGAGGGAATTGTAAGACTTATTCTATAAGTTGTTCCTGATGGATCCTTTTTGTTTCCAAAGTCTGATCTTCACCTGTTGACCATGTCAATGCTATCTCAAAAGCTTGTCTGTGGTACTCTGATTTTCAACAAAAACATTTGAAGCCCAATGCTAAATGTTTCCTGCTCGATTATCCAAACACCGTTGTATGGGTATGGTCATCAAATTCCTCTCCCCTTACCTAAATGGTTATCCACTCTATATCCTGTCATGGATATCTTGCTCTGCTTGTCCTTGGGAAGGATATGCCCCCGAAATGTGTTTAAACACATTTTTTTCCTTTCCATTGTTCTGTTTAACCTGGTAATCACCTTTCCTTTCCTTTGGTTTGCTTAACCCTTCTTGTGATCTATATTATATAAGCAGTAGTAATCTTCTGCTTATGTAAAACACGTTAGTGTACAACCGTGCCAGTAAGACCCTGTTCCTACTGTGGATGACATTTCGGTAGCCACCGACGGACGGGAACTTTGCCTATTGGCCCGCCTCGTTCAACGAGCAGGAAAATGGTTCTCTTCGTCCCTCGCCCTTGGTATCGATGTTGTTGCCGACATAACTGACAGGCTACCCTCTGACACGCCTTACTATCATGACCGTGCAAGATGTCGGCCCCCTTCCTACTTTCAACCACATGGTGGACCCATAACCCATAGTACCACAGGATCGAAACCTGACTCTCCTGTACACCCCCTGTTCCCAAAGTTATTCCTCCCGCGTGGACTCGTATGTAATTCATGAGCCACCTTCCGATGAGATCATCAATTCTGGCATCGGAAACAATAATTATTCCGTTGCTTGAAACCCCTTTCACCTTCTGACTAGGCATTGAACGATCGCCTGGCTGCCTAAAACTTCTTGTTGGACCTTCCAACTTTACTCTCGATGTGTTCTATTTGTTCAACTCGAGAGGTACTCATATGCTCATTCATGGGTTAATCCCAGGTTATTACCCTTATAGCATTCTGTCGTTTCCGATCTACCCCGTGACCTATTCGTAAGTACGATGGAGTTTCCGAAGAAAGGATGCCGACTTCATCTTAATGACCTGAAGCAGAAAAATGAAGACATCAATGTATTGGATCAACCACTTCGAGAAGAGCAACTATGACCAAGAAGAATCGTTAGAATTTCGTAACCAGATCCCTTCCCCCCTTATAACCGCTCCTAAATCTCGGGACGAGATTTCTTGTAGTGGAGGAGAATTGTGACGCCCGGGCAATTAGGCTACAGTAATCCCACGTTAATGATGCCACGTCACCACGGTTACTGTTGTTAATCTCGTGTTAGTTCAAAATCGATTCGAAATTCAAACTTAAAATAAAGTCAAACGGTAAAGATTTTCAAACTTTAAAACTAAAATGTTCGAGAGGTGACAAATAATGCGTAGGTATTTATGGTGGAGGAAACATCTTTTTATAAAGTAGTTAAAAGCACTAAATTAATAAAAACTGCAGTAAAACTAATATTTAATTGTCTTTTAAATACTAAACAAATATAAACTAATTGTTTAGGGTGCCAAATCAATTGTGGTAGTGTCATAAGTATTAGTTCTAATTTAGGGGCTAGATTTATAATTTATAAAACAAAGGTAAAAATAAACAGAAAAGAAATTGAAAAAAAAGGAGAAAAGGAAAACTGGACCCCCCCCCCCCGCTGGGCCACAAGTGGCCCAGCTGGCCTCAGCCGCTCGAACGGGCCGGCCCACCCCGGTCCACCTCCCCTACTAACCCCTACCTCCACCGAAACCTAACCCTAACCGGCACACGATCCCCACTCCCCCCCATCTCTCTCGATCCCGTCTGGATCGGGGCCCCAGCGCCCGATCCCGCCCACATCGTTGCCCCCGTCGCCCCTCGCAGTCGTTCGTCGCATCGCCCACCACCTCGTCGGACCGCCCCCCGGCCGAACCGCTCCGTCCTCGACCTCCTCGCCGGATCTGCGTCGCCCGACCCCGCCACCGCCGGGTCGACCGCGCCCGCCGCCTCCCGAAGACCGCTCCGCCCGGAGCCCGCCCTCCCTCGCCGGACTGTCGCCACCTCCTCGAGCCCATTGCCCTTCCCCCTGCAGCTCCCCTGTGAGCACCCCCTCCTATCCTCCTTCCCCTCCTTCCTTGCGTCGCGCGCGTGCGCCGGTACACACCACGGTGCCCCGCTGCGCCCCCCCCCCCCCGGCCTGCTCACTGCAGCCTGTGCACACTCCCGTGTGTGGCCACGTTGCCGCTAGCCGGTAGCCCGCCCGCCTAGTCCGCGCCTGCTTCCGCGCGCCCGCGCCGGCCCCATCCACCGCTGCTCCACGGCTCACCGGAGCCCGCCTCCCCTGGTGGCCTCGGGCACGCGTCCGCGCGACGCCGTCCCCTGCGCTCGCCGCCGCCGCGAACTGCGGCCTCGGTCAGTCGGCGCCCGGGTCCGGCGCCCCTGGGCTCCGTCCGCCGCACCCGGGTTAGCCTCGACGGGTGCCCACACCCGTGCCCGTTTGCCCGTTTGGCCCCTGGGGCCTATGACAGATGGGCCCCATGCCCATAACGTTTTATTAAAAAAAAGAGGAATTAGAAATAAAAATAATAAATAAATAAATGATTTAATAAAATTAATTATTAATTAGTTAATTATCTAATGAATTAATTAAGTTAATTAATCCGGTTTAATTAATTTAATTAACTAGTTGAGTTTAATTAACCTGATCAATTAACCTAAACCCTAATTAAACTAACAGTGTATGACAGGTGGGTCCCACGGGACCCACATGTCAGGTTGACCAGGTCAACGGTCAACGCTGACTGCTGATGTCAGCATGACATCATGCTGACGTCATAATTCCATTTTTCGAATTAATTAAATAATTAATTAAATTCTAGAAATTAATAAAATCTTTAGAAAATCATATCTTTTAATCCGTAACTCGGATTAAAATATTTTCAACATGAAAGTTGCTCAGAACGAAGAGACGAAGCCGGATACGCAGCCCGTTCGTCCACCACACACCTCTAACATACCAAACACGCAACTTTCCCCCTCTGGTTCATCTGTCCGAAAACGCGAAACACCTGGAATACTTTCCCGGATGTTTCCCCCCTTCGTCGGTATCACCTACTACCGCGATTGGGCACACCTAGCATCGTTACTTGTCATGTCATGCATCGATATGCATTTGTTTGCACTGTATTCATTGTTTCTTCCCCCTCTTCTCTCCGGTAGACTACGAGACCGACGCTGCTGCTGCCCAGTTCGACTACGGAGTTGACGACCCTCTCTCTTGCCAGAGCAACCAGGCAAGCCCCCCCTTGATCACCAGATATCGCCTATTCTCCTCTATACTGCTTGCATTAGAGTAGTGTAGCATGTTACTGCTTTCGTTAATCCTACTCTGATGCATAGCCTGACATTGTCGCTACATCTGTTGATACCTTACCTGCAATCCTAAATGCTTAGTATAGGATGCTAGTTTATCATCATTGGCCCTACATTCTTGTAAGTCTGCCTTGCTATACTATCCGGCCGTGATCACTTGGGAGGTGATCACGGGTATATACTATACATACATACATACTATACAGATGGTGACTAAAGTCGGGTCAGCTCATTGAGTACCCGCAAGTGATTCTGACGAGGGGGCTGAAAGGACAGGTGGCTCCATCCCGGTAGAGGTGGGCCTGGGTTCCCGACGGCCCTTGACTGTTACTTTGTGGCGGAGCGACAGGGCAGGTTGAGACCACCTAGGAGACAGGTGGGCCTGGCCCTGTTCGGCGTTCGCGGATACTTAACACACTTAACGAGATCTTGGTATTTGATCTGAGTTGGCTACGAGCCTATACACACTAACCATCTACGCGGGAGTAGTTATGGGTATCCCGACGTCGTGGTATCAGCCGAAGCACTTCAGACGTCAGCGACGGAGCGGCGCGCGCCGAATTGGACTGGAACGCCACTAGGCTAGGTCTGCTTTCGGCCGCGTACGCAACGTGCAGGTGTGCTATGGGCGATGGGCCCAGACCCCTGTGCACTTAGGTTTAGACCGGCGTGCTGGCCTCTCTGTTTTGCCTAGGTGGGGCTGCGACGTGTTGATCTTCCACGGCCGAGCATGACCCAGGAAAGTGTGTCCGACCAAATGGGATCAAGCGTGTTGGGCTATGTGGTGCACCCCTGCAGGGAAGTTAATCTATTCGAATAGCCGTGATCTTCGGTAATAGGACGACTTGGAGTTGTACCTTGACCTTATGACAACTAGAACCGGATACTTAATAAAACACACCCTTCCAAGTGCCAGATACAACCGGTGGTCGCTCTACCTCAGGGATATGAGGAGGGGATCGCCGGGTAGGATTATGCTATGAGATGCTATTTGGAGATGCTATTTGGAGATGCTACTTGGAGATGCTACTTGGCGGACTTCAACCTACTCTCTTCTACATGCTGCAAGACGGAGGCTGCCAGAAGCGTAGTCTTCGACAGGATTAGCTATCCCCCTCTTATTCTGGCATTCTGCAGTTCAGTCCACTGATATGGCCTCCTTACACATATACCCATGCATATGTAGTGTAGTTCCTTGCTTGCGAGTACTTTGGATGAGTACTCACGGTTGCTTTTCTCCCTCTTTTCCCCTTTCCCTTCTACCTGGTTGTCGCAACCAGATGCTGGAGCCCTGGAAGCCAGACGCCACCGACAACGATGACTCCTACTACGTGGAGGTGCCTACTACTACGTGCAGCCCGCTGACGACGACCAAGAGTAGTTAGGAGGATCCCAGGCAGGAGGCCTGCGCCTCTTTCGATCTGTATCCCAGTTTGTGCTAGCCTTCTTAAGGCAAACGTGTTTAACTTATGTCTGTACTCAGATATTGTTGCTTCCGCTGACTCGTCTATGATCGAGCACTTGTATTCGAGCCCTCGAGGCCCCTGGCTTGTATTATGATGCTTGTATGACTTATTTATGTTTTAGAGTTGTGTTGTGATATCTTCCCGTGAGTCCCTGATCTTGATCGTACACGTTTGCGTGCATGATTAGTGTACGATTGAATCGGGGGCGTCACAACAACACATGCTTTCGTCCATGGGTCATCGTCTCGGCGGTTATACCTTCCAGGTGCATTCTCGGAGCGGTTCGGGTTCGTAGAGGAAGTAGTCATCCACGGCGACGGTAGTTGTACACGGGCCTTCGGCCACGGAAGTAGTCGTACAACGTTTTCGTAGAGGGACTTGGTCTTGCGAAGAGGTACTTGACGGTAGTGGTACTTGACGCGTTCGAGGGTCGTCGGTAGATGTACTCGTCGCATCGCCGGGCGTAATCGTGCATGTGGGTCTTGTCGAGTCCGTTGGGGGTACTTTGCGTTTTGAGGGGCGACGGTAGTGGAACTTGGCGAAAATCCGAGACGGTCTTGCCGAACCATAGTGTTACTGGGCGAGATCGCAGCCACGGTAGTCTTCGGACTTGGTTCTCCTGCACATGCTCCACGGGTCCTGGGGGAACTCGGCGATGGCCATGGCAAGGAGGCGGCTGCAGCAGCAAGGCAAGGAACAGGATGGCAGGCGGCGAGAAGCGGCGGGTCGGCGAGGCAACCGGCGACGGGGAGAGCTCGGTCGAATCCAAACAAGGAGGCAGGCCGGCAGCAGGGCAAACGGCGGCGGCTTGGCGAGGGGCTTGGCGCTGGAGCTTCAGACGAAGCAGGGCGCGACAGCAGCAGCACAAGGGCTCGAAACAGAGGCAACGGCGGCGGCTTGGTGCTGGCGATGCGGGGCGACGGCCGCGGTCAACGCGAGACGTGAGCGAGCGGGCGCCTCGTCCTTTGCTCGTCAGGAAGCAGAGCAGCGGCGGCATCTTGGTGCGGCTCCACGCCGGCGGAGGCGCAGGAGAGGAAACAGGAGCAGAGGGGCGGCTGAGCTCCTGGTGGTGGTGGTCGACACCGGCGGGCGCGCTTGCTGGAAAGAGGGGCGCTCGGGAGGAGGCAGAGGGGAACGGGACGAGGGCGCGGCGCGGGTTGTGGTCACCTGCGGCGACCTGACGCGGCGACGGGATGGTGAGGTGGAGGCCGAGGGGATCGGGCACAGAAGGTCTCGGGCTCGTGCGCTCCTCTCCTGTGAGATGTGTGTGTGGCGGAGGGGGGAGGACGAGAGGGAGAGGGAGTGGATCGGGGGAAAGGGACGTAGGGAGAGGCGACCGTGGATGAGGACGAGAGGGAGAGATGGGATCGAGTGGTAGGCTAGGGTTAGCTGCAAGTGGGCTGGCACGGGAGGCCTTGGGCCGGCCGGCCTGAGGCTGCAGCTGGGCTGCGTGGCTGGGCTGAGCTCCCTCTCCTTTCCAAAACAAATCACACGACGAAAACCCGGAAACATGGAAAGCATCTGAAACTCCGGTCTTTGGGCGTTACACCACAATGGGAGTAACATAGGTGGTAACATCACACTTATCTAGATAAAATAGATGATGTGGCATGTAATTAATGAAGAAAGAGAGGCATGTGGTAACATAGCTAGTTACTGTAACATCACACATATCAAGAAAAAATGAGTCTATAACCTAATAACTGAAGTGATGCATGACACAACACATATGTTACTACCCATTGTGGAGGTAGTAACATACGCATGTTACTACTCTAAGTTACTCCCCATTGTGACTAGTCTTATCCCCATCGATTCATCCGGACCGCATCTTTCTCCTCCTCCTCGCTAACTCCAGTCGCCGTCGTACTCTCCTCTCCAATGCCAAATCTCGCAGCTGCACACCAGATTTCGCGAGCACGCCACTCCCGGCTGCTCTGAGCCCAACGTCGGAGCACCGCGAATCCTTGCAGCAGCCACCGGCTTGCTGCGCTCGCGGCGGTGCTGCTGCCGTCGGCGCTGCAACGGACGGGCGCTATTGTCGGCGGCATGACAAGTCGAGCATGGCGGCGCTGTTGCCACCGACGCTGCAATGGAGGGGGCGCTGCGTGTCGAGGACGGAGACACTGCAATGGAGCGGGCGTTCCTGCCGCCGGCGCTGCATACGAGGACGGCAGCGCGACAAGTCGATGACGGCGGCGTTGCAATGGAGCGGGCGTTCCTGCCGCCGGCGCTGCAAACGAGGACGACGGCGCTGCTGCCGCCAGCGTTGCATACGAGGACGACGGCACGACAAGTCAATGACGGCGACGCTGCAATGGAGCAGGCGTTCCTGCCGCCGACGCTGCAAACAAGGACGGCGGTGCTGCAATGAAGCTGGCGTTGCTGCCACGGGCGTTGCATACGAGGATGGCGGCGCGACAAGTCGATGACGGCAGCGCTGCAATTGCGTGGGGTTCCTGCCGCCGGTGTTGCATACGAGGACGATGGCGCTGCTGCTGGCGGCGCGACAAGTCGATGACGGCGGCGCTGCAATGGAGCGAGCGGCCACGTCGGTTGTCCTGCGAGGAGCCAAGGAGGGCCACCTCAGCGCTCACGCATCCGAGCATCGCGGTAACATGGGACGAAGCAACAGTGGCGTTTTAGTGACCTGCGCGTTGACCAAATCTGACGGCGAGGTTGGGATGATCCAAGGGCTCACGAGGCGGCTTAAGTTTCACACTTACCCCCTCCGGTTTTTTTTAATCTGCATATAAGATTTGGTCAAAGTCAAACTTTGTAAAGTTTGACTAACTTTAAATTAAAAAATATTAACATTCACAATATGAAATCAATATTTTCAGATGTAGCATGAATTGTATTTTCATACTGTATAGTTTTAGCATTGTACATGTTTATATTTTTTAATATAACTATGGTCAAACTTTATGTAGTTTGACTTTGACCAAAACTTATACGTGGAGTAAAAAGAAACGGAGTATTAACCGACTGGTTTGTAGCAGTCGCCATCTCAAAAAGCACATAGACCCTATTTATATCGATGGAGGGAGCAGTCATTTAGTCAAAATAAACTATGAGGGAAGGGAAGGAGGGCAACTTCCTCGGAAAAGTTGCTCGCTTTGCATCAGCATCTGTGCTGAATGGACGCTTTAGTACCCTACTAGCATGAATCTCAGCAAAGTCCAATCCAATAGCACGAATATTCTCAACTGGCACCGAAAGCAGAGAAAGGCTTGCTTTGGCAACAACAAAAGAGATAGAGAGAGAGAGAAGACACAGCTTCTCGGACATCAGGACGGAACGGAACCCGCCTGCAGCTTTCTCTAACGGTTGGACAATCTGAATCTGGCTACAAGCTGTTTGTCTTTTTATTTTTACTAGTAAGTGTACACGTGCAAATGCACGTCACGACTAATATTATAAATAGATGTGAGAATTAATATACAATAAAAGATATTTTGATTTTAGAGATTTTTTTTAATTTTTTTTGGACAACATCCATTTTCGGGTCAAATATTGGCAAAAACAGGGCTGAAAATGTAAGTCAATTTTAAATCTGCGAGGAAAAAATGCCTGAAATTGTCACATATTGATAAGTGCATTTGTGTTGATCTTACATGAAAAAATCAAATATTTTGTGGACACTTTAATCTTTTGGTCAAAATTTCACAAAAATGGAACTGAAAATGAAAATTGAGGGTCATTCCTTTCGGCAAGAATGTATGAAACTTACCAAGAATGATAATTATATTACTTTTGATTTTACAGACTTTTTTCAAATTGAATAATTCCATTTTTTGGTCAAAAATTGACAAAAAAAGGGGCTAAAAAATAAAATTAACAGTATTTTTAAATCTACTTGCCAAAAATATCTGAAACTCAGCCAAAATTATCAATAGTATATTAGTCAAAAAATGTCATCATTAAGGCATTGTTAGGCTACCATGGGTATTCTATATGTTCAAAACTAAAAAAAATTGACGGGAGTTAGTTAGGTCTCACATTACAGAATTGTCACACATAACTTCGGTCTCACAATCCATAAATCTCACACATCATTATCACACATTACAAAGCTAAAGGCTCAGGATCCATAAGTCTCACACAAGAGCTCAATCGAATGCCATATTTCAAGCACAACATTGAGCAGGCCTATACAAGATATTAAAAAGAACAAAGGAAGGAAAAGACACTCTTGTAACCAATCCTTGTAGTCTTTGAATTCTGAGAGGTTGAACTTCAACTGGGAGGTGATTGCTGAAACAGATCTTGCTAACGGAAGGGCAAGCGAAGCACAATAGGTATAGTGTTTCCTCACATCGGGTTACCTCATTATCTTCTTCAAGCAGTATATCAATGCTGGGAACCTCTCTGTAGCCATAAAAATATCACCTCCACTCCAGAATCACTGCACACAATTTTCACATATGAAACCAAAATTTTCTTTTAGAAAATACTCCTTCCATTCACAAATACTCCCTTCATAAGGAAATATAAGAGCGTTTAGATCACTCTAGTGATCTAGGAAATATAAGAGCGTTAGTGATCTAAACATTTTTATATTTCTTCATGGAGTGAGTATAAGATATTTTGGATATCTCAACATGGACTACATACAGACTAAAATTAGTAAACAAACACACTAAAATGCGTCTATATACATCCGAATCAGAAAAAAAGTAGAACATCTTATATTTGTGAATGGAGGAAGTATATTTCAACTGGTTTAGCAAAAACATGATGTATATATAGCTATAGAACACTGGCTGGCATTAGAGCACTGTAACTATCATATGGTAATCAACACATAGAAGCAACACTGGTACTGTTTTGGCGGACCTACCATACTCAGCGAAGAATGGAGCTCGCCCCTGCGACTTAATTCAAACAAGAAGATGTCCAGACCGAAAAAGAGTGAGATTACTAACGGCTCAGCTAGCTACTTGTTTGATAGTACAGTATTTCAGAAATACTTATAGCATAGCCCAAGGCTCTCCACTCCTCGCCTTTGCCTTTGCAATCTACAATTCACTAAATTAAAAAATGTTAGTCGAATCACTCAACTCTGATGCACTACAAGCATACATTACTCAACTACCAGTCAGGCTTTCTAAACAGGTTAGGTGAATTTATCTAAGCTAAGGCTGTTGTTTCTCAAGAATTATAGTGTTCCATCAGCTACAAGCAGCTCAACTGAAGTTCCGATCAGGCTTTATGTTTACTTGTCTCTGTCTTTTGCTTCTGCTGCTGTCACACCTGCATCGCCAGGAGGTGATGCAGTGGACGCGTGATGGTGGGTCCCCTGTGGCCAGTTGGCACGGGCCCACCAGTCAGGCCAGGCGGACAAGTGGAGCACGGCTATATAGCCAGCTGTAGGCAGTAGACAGGGCACGTGATGTGTAATCTCTAAATTGAACCTTTCCCCACCTAATCTGTACCTCCTCCCTTGGCGAGAACCTTCTCCCCCAAGTCTCGATCTCATCCTCTTCCCCTCCCGATCCAATCCTGCGAGGATGAGTTCATGACGGTTGGTAATCAGAGCTCAGGTTTTGCCCCAGAAATTTCGTTGCCCTCATATCCTCTCGATCCCGCTGTAACATCCACCGCGCCGGGTGCGGTCTTGCTCCGGCGAGATCCGCTCGAAATCCCCAGCGGGGTTGGCCTGATTTGGAGCGAGGGCGACGGCGCCGCCCAGCAAACCTTCCGCCCAGACCCGTCATATCATCACCGCCATGTCGGAATCCACGGGAGAGCTCAAAACCATGCTGCAGGCGCTCTTGAAGCGCTTCGATGAGACCACGCTCGCGAGCGACAAGCAGCGCGAGGCCCAGATCGCGTTCAACACTCAAGTCTCCGCGGATCTGGCGCACATCCGCAAGCAGCTGGACCTCACCCAAGCCGACATCGATGAAGTTCGGCAGCAGCAGCGCGAACTACCACCTTCGCCGCCCGCAGCCGAGCGCCACTGCCCGAACACCGCCGACCACCATGACGACGACACCCAAGCCTCTGCGGTGACTTCGCTGGAGCACGACCGCGGCGCTCGTCCTCAAGGCCCAGCCGTCCGCCTCGCCAACAACGGACCACCGCTGCTACCCACGCGACACGCCCTGTCCTACGCGGGCGTGGGGCAGACGAACGCGTTAGTGGCGGGCCGCGACGCGCACACCGGGCAGCGCGAGGAGTGCACGGTCAAGCCACCGAAGCACGACTTCCCGCACTTCGACGGCGACGCGCCCAGCCTCTGGATCGACCGCTGCATAACCTACTTCGACCTCTATCGCGTTCCTCCACACAGCTGGGTGACAACGGCGTCGCTCTACATCGACGGCCACGCCGCACACTGGTACCAAGCGTATCGACAGACTCATCGCTCGCCGTCGTGGCAGGAGTTCACTGCGGCAATCATCACCGAATTCGCGCCTGACGAATTCGAGATGGAGATGCATAAGTTTGCTGCAACTACGCCAAACCGGCACCGTCGCCGAGTACCGGACGGCGTTCGAGACCCACATGTACCATTTGCTCGCCCTCGATGCGTCGCTCAACCCCAAGCTGTTCATCACCCAATTCCTGCTGGGCTTGCGCGACGAGTTACGGGCTGCAGTTTGCCTTCAGGAGCCATCAAGCATCACGCGTGCGGCGGTGTTGGCCCAGATCATTGAAGAAGAAGCCAGCACGCAACGTGCTCGACCACGGATCATTCCGGCTGGGCGACCACCTCCTCCACCACCACCGCCACTGCCGCTTCCTCCTCGAGCCGTGGGGGCGCCACGGCCAGGAGGCGCTGCCGCCCCCAACGACGACCTGGCGCGCGAGCGGCAGCTGCGGGAGCACCGCCGCGCCAACGGACTCTGTTTCAAATGCGGTGATCGCTACTCCCGCGATCATCAATGCAAGCAGGCCACACAACTCCTCACGATTCAGGTGGGCGACTACGGAGAAGTACTGAGCGACGACGCGGTGCACGCCATGGACCTGCTCGACGCACCGGCTGATCAAGACCCTGAACCAGAGTGCTGCGTGCTCTCCACCCACGATGTCGTCGGCACCAAGTCGCCGCGCACCATTCGTCTGCGCGCGCTCGTCGGCAATCAAGTCATGCTGCTGCTAGTGGACTCAGGGAGCACGCACAGCTTCATCTCCCAGGCGTTCGCCGAGCGCGTGCATGCCCAAACCGCTCCCGTACCCGCGGTGGAGGTCTGTGTGGCCAACGGCGAACGCATGACCTGCAACAACATGGTGCAAGGGCTGAACTGGTGGATTCAGGGTCACCCCTTCACCACCGATATGCGTCAACTGGAGTTGGGCGCCTACGGCGGCGTGCTCGGCATGGATTGGTTGGAGCAGTTCAGTCCCATGAGCTGCCACTGGCTCGACAAGACGCTGACATTCGAGTACCACGGCGCAATGATCACCCTGCAAGGTGTTCGACGGAAGCAGCCCGAGCAAGTGGAGGAGATCGAGCCCGAGCAGCTGCGCAAATGGCACGCCGGCAATGACATTTGGTACATGGCCGTGCTGGATTTGCCCCGCGCACCAGAGCCACCTGCAACCAAAATTCCACCAAGTGTTCAGAGCGTTCTGACGGACTTCGCCGACGTATTCGCCGAACCAAAGGGCCTACCTCCTCACCGTCGCTATGATCACGCAATCACCCTGGTGGACGACGCGCGCCCCGCCAACTCGCGCCCGTACCGCTACTCGCCCCTCCAGAAAGACGAGATCGAGCGCCAAGTCCGCGAGATGCTCGAGTCAGACGTCATCGAGCACAATATGAGCCCGTTCGCCGCGCCTGTGCTGCTCGTCAAGAAGAAGGACGGCACCTGGCGCTTTTGCGTCGACTACCGCCGGCTCAACGACGCCACGGTCAAGAACAAATTTCCACTGCCCATCGTCGACGAGTTGCTCGACGAACTGGCGGGAGCGGCCTTCTTCTCCAAGCTGGACCTCCGCGCTGGTTACCACCAGATACGCATGCGCGCAGGCGACGAAGAGAAGACGGCGTTCAAGACACACCATGGCCATTTCCACTTCAAGGTCATGCCGTTCGGGCTGACGAATGCACCGGCCACGTTCCAATGCCTCATGAATGCAATCTTCGCCAAGTACGTGCGTAAATTCGTGATCATATTTTTGGATGACATCTTGATCTTCAGTGAAACTCTGGAGGAGCACCTGGAGCATCTTCACCTCGTCCTCATCCTCGCTCTGCTCCGCAAGCACCAGCTTTACGCCAAGGAGTCCAAGTGCTCGTTTGCTCAAGACAGCATCTCCTACCTCGGCCACATCATCTCCAAGGACGGCGTCGCCACGGACCCGGAGAAGACTCAAGCTATGGTGGCATGGCCGACCCCTTCATCTGCCACCGAGCTCCGCGGCTTCCTCGGCCTCACCGGCTACTATCGCAAGTTCATCGAGCACTACGGCATCATCGCCAAGCCGCTCACGAGCTTGCTAACCAAGAAGGGCTTCGAGTGGACCGAGAGAGCGCAGGTGGCATTTGACCTCCTCAAGCGCGCCATGGTGACCGCGCCAGTGCTCGCGCTCCCAGATTTCACACGAGCGTTCGTGATCGAGACGGACGCTTGCGACACTGGCGTGGGCGCGGTGCTGGCACAGGAAGGGCACCTGGTGGCGTTTCTCAGCAAGGCCCTAGGCGTGCGCAATCAGAGGCTGTCGGCGTACGAGAAGGAGTTCATCGCCGTCATGATGGCCGTGGAGAAGTGGCGCGCGTACTTGCAACGGGGCCCGTTCACCATCATCACGGACCACAAAAGTCTCTGCAACCTGCAAGATCAGCAGCTCGCCACCGATCTGCAGCGCAAGGCCATGGCCAAGCTGGTGGGACTCCAATTCAAGTTCCGCTATCGTCGCGGCAGCGACAACGGCGCTGCGGATGCTTTCTCTCGCGTGGGTGCGTCTCTGAACCTGGATGCGCTCTCCATCTGCCAGCCCGCATGGGTTCAAGAGGTGGCGAACTCCTACGCCACGGACGCCGAGGCACAGGATCGCCTGGCACGGCTCGCGATCCACAGCCCCGACGATGACGGGTACGAGCTATACAAGGGACTCATCCGCAAGCAGGAGCGCTTGTGGATCGGCAAGAACACGGCCTTGCGCACCAAGATCATCAGCGCTCTGCACGACAGCGCGGTCGGAGGCCACTCTGGCGCGACGGCCACCTACCAGCGCATCAAGAAGCTTTTCGTGTGGGACGGCCTGAAGACCGACATCACCGACTATGTGCGGCAGCGCCCAGTCTGTCAGCACGCCAAGCACGAGTAGTCCAAGCCGGCGGGCACGCTCGCACCCTTGCCCGTGCCGACCGCTCCCTGGCGCGACCTCACCATGGATTTCGTGGAAGGATTGCCGCCATCGGAAGGATTCGATTCTATCATGGTGGTCGTGGATCGCCTCACCAAATCAGCGCACTTCATTCCGCTTCGTCATCCCTTCAAAGCTCCTCAGGTGGCCAAGGTTTTTTGGGATCACGTCGTCAAGCTGCACAACATTCCAAGCTCCATCGTCTCCGACCGCGATCGCGTCTTCACCAGCGCTCTCTGGCGCGAGCTCTTTGCCAGTGCGGGCACCAAGCTGCTCTTCTCCACAGCATACCACCCCTAGACGGATGGCCAGAGCAAACGCGTCAACCAGTGCATGGAAATGTACTTGCGTTGCGTGGTGCACGACGCGCCCAGGCAATGGCGTCGCTAGCCGCCGACCGCTGAATTCTGGTACAACTCGTCGTTCCACTCCTCGATCAAATGCTCCCCCTTCAAAGCTCTGTACGGCATCGAGCCCAACCTGGGCGCCATGGCGCTCTGGGACGACAAGACGATGCCCATGATCGACGGTGAGCCGTGGGACTGGGGCGTGCACACGGCAAGGCTGCGAGATCACATTCTGCGTGCCCAACACAGATTCAAGAAGCAGGCCGATCAGCATCGCACGGAGCGCTCCTTCGAGGTGGGCGACAGTGTTCTCCTCAAGCTCCAACCTTACGCACAGTCATCGGTGGCGAACCGGCCCTGTGCGAAGTTGGCGTACAAGTACTTCGGGCCATTCGTGGTGCTCGACAAGATTGGCAAGATGGCGTACAAGCTAGAGTTGCCGGCGGACAGCAGAATCCATCCAGTCTTCCACGTGTCCCAGCTCAAGCCGTTCACACCGAACTACACCCCGGTCTTCTCCGAGCTGCCGCGTCCTCCAGACCTCGCCGGGCACGACGACGAACCGGTGGAGATCCTGGAGCGCCGCATGGTCAAGCGTGGCAGCAGTGCTCTGGTGCAGATCAAGGTGCGCTGGCGCAACGATGACACGGCGACGACGTGGGAGGACTACGACACCCTACGCCGCCGTTTTCCGCTAGCACCGGCGTGGGATGAACCTGAAGACGCTGAGCAGCACGCTGAACCTGAAGACGGCGCCCGTTCTGAAGGAGTGGGGAAGGTCACACCTGCATCGCCAGGAGGTGATGCGGTGGACGCGTGATGGTGGGTCCCCTGTGGCCAGTTGGCACGGGCCCACCAGTCAGGCCAGGCGGACAAGTGGAGCACGGCTATATAGCCAGCTGTAGGCCAGTAGACAGGGCATGTGATGTGTAATCTCTAAACTGAACCTCTCCCCACCTAATCTGTACCTCCTCCCTTGGCGAGAACCTTCTCCCCCAAGTCTCGATCTCATCCTCTTCCCCTCCCGATTCAATCCTGCGAGGATGAGTTCGTGACAGCTGCACTGGTTGACACTCATGGCATCGACCCATCTGACCGAGAGGAGCTACTGCAATGCGAACACCTCTTTTGTCTAGAACAAGAACGACGACAACAACAATGACTATGGCCTTTACAACAGTTCCAATGATACCGAGTAAGGAGCAAACCGGCCTTGGCCTGGCGCTCTCAGGTGAGAATGGCCCCAAAGCTTGGTCCTATATTGTAAGACTCATCATTTCCAACTCATCTGCTAAAGTGCTAATTCACAGACTCTTTGCTCGGGTCTTCAAAATCATCAAACATCGAAATATAATATTGAGAAGCTACATAGGAATCTTAAGTCAGTACAAGCACAAAATGATGCTACACCCTTGATAAATTTAATACGAAGGGATGTGAACTGAATCCTTAAATGTTGGAGAAACTACATAGGGATCTTAAATGAAGGTATGCATCTAATATTGAAAAGCTGAATTCTTAAATGTTGCAAACAAGTAACCCTAAAATCTCAAGTCTTGCTTGGATTCAGTGAAACAAGTAAGGTTTTTGCCTATAAAAAGTACATCTAAAAGGTGACAAAAAGGACTTAGCTGTAGCAAATGCTGATGCCTGCCAATGTTCTGAACCTGTAGAAATGAACTATCTGTTGTTAGGGAGAAGGCAAAAAAAGAACATATGAAACTATCTGTTCTGAACTTTTTAATGCTGCGTTTGGCATTGCGGTGGATAATGATAATTCACCTTTTACCGCTAGTTCCATGGCTATTATCCCACAACAATGCTAGTTTTGCATTGGGGTGTATGCAGAACATCATGCACTAAAACAACCACTCTCGGTCATGAACTGTAGGACGATACAGAAAGAAAAGAATCACAAGCATCAATTCTCCTGTGTGGAAGGATCATATACTTGGCCTCATATATGAAGTACAGAATTGTCTTGTACTGGGCCTCATATACCAGATACCAAATTGACTTTCCTAATGGTACAGACACGTTCACATTATGATAGTTTTTGTACACACACTATCTTTTATTTCAGTGTAGTCATGTCATGAAACAAAAAATGTAGAAGTAGATTATATTAGCTTTGCTTCATTGCATCAGCGAGATTTGTCATGTGTGCATAGGTATCAAATCAACCGATCTCTGATGCATAATTATCAGAATTGTGCAATGCACATGTAGCGACCCAAATTTAACAGAACTTAAAATCACAAAAAAGAAAATATTCTATGGTCTGAAGTCTGAACAAAAACAAGAAGCTACCCAATGCGAATCTGATGGCTAAGGCATGCGCATATAGAGTCTGAATCTGAAAAATTAAGCCAACTTACCTTTTCCTTACCGATTAAATAGAAACAATATATAAAGAATGAGACATTGCACATGCAAGAATGGTTGGTTCCAGAAAAGAAAAGTCTTGTAATATATTCAAATTTAGACATATAGGCAAAGTTAAGCTGCTAGCACAACATGAACCAACATTGGTTCAAGCTTAAAGAGTGAAAAATTATTATCATCATGTCATCAATTTCTCTTCTGTGGAAAGAACATATACTGGGAATTCCTTATAATCATGTCATCAAATTCTCGCTATTTCTTTGCTTCAATTTCTTCAGGAGGTTCAGAGGAACCTTCTTTTTCCATACAGTGTTGGACTACTATGTAGAATCTGTACATGTTCAAATAAGAATGCCATTCATATCGTACTCGTAGGAATATACTATCTGGTACTCCTACCTAACATTGCCATTGAGGCCTTGCCGATAATCAACCATGCAGCAGTGCAGATCTATACTTATCATTCAGAAAAAAACAGTGCATTTCTACTGCTTCTGAATTTCGTTGAAATAGCCAACAGTTACGGCAAAAAACAACAAAACAACACGAGGGAGATGCAGACCTAGGCTCACCGAGGGTGGAGGAGTCAGGCGTGGCAGCGGCTAAATGGAATTGAGGAGGGCAGCCGAATTAGGCTAAGGCGATATGCTGGTACCCGACGAAGGGTCGCCTTCCCCGTGCAGTCCCTCGGGTGACCTGAATTAGCCGGAGACGTCGTGTCAGAGGAGGTCGACAAGGCGGTGATGCGGTTGACGGAGTCGAGGAGCGGCCCGGTGATGCGGTTGACGGAGTCATGTCATCAATTTCTCTTCTGGGCGAGTGGAGCGGCGGCGGCGGAGGGTGAGCGGAGCAGCGGCGGAGGAGAGGACCGGCGGTGGAGGGCGAGCAAAGCGAGGAGGAGTGAGCGAGCCAAAAGTCGTGGTGCGAGGCATGCATGCGTGCTCCTCCTCCCCCGCGGCACCCACCGCTACTCTATGGAGGGCGCCTTCCGCATGCCGGCCACCGACGACGACTCGGCTGCCATTCCCGGGCCGTGGCCTCGATCAGATCGAGAGATGAGAGGACGGGGCAGGGCCAGGGAAATCCTCCCGCTCGTGCACCTGTAGTCTCACATGAACCAGAAGAGGAACAGCGGCGAGCGGCTCGGCGGCGACCGGCGGCTCGGGGCGGCGAAGGGCGGCTCCAGCGGCGGGGGCGGCGAATGGCTGCGGGAGGAACGGGGCGGGAGGACGTGGGGCGTGCGATGTTAGCAGAGGTAAATTTTTTAACTGCGGTGGTTAGCGATAGATGGCCTCTTAGTGGCTTAATGCATGGTTGGCAGTGTTAAACATAGAAGGATTAAGAGCCATTAGATCTTGTTAATGGATGGGTAAGATTGTTTGGATCTGCCCCTCTCTTCCTTTTATAGGGGTAGATATATAGTTAGCTTTTGAAAATCCTTTTGGAGGCCAAGCTCCATGGAGGCGGTTTTTGAAAAATCCAAAACTTGAGTTTTCACCAACATACGCAATAGGCCGCTAATGAGAATGTCTGCCAATTACTTACAAAAAGCTGATAGTGTCGAAGCAAATTCAGCCTGATATTTTCATGCACGAGCGATTGCCAAATCTGGAGTGACAATAATCACAACACATTATCGCTGAAACTCAATATTTAAGAGATTTAGGGGCTATTTGGTTCTAGCCTAGCATTGCCACATTTTGCCAAGCTTACCTATGGTTAGTTCATTCATTGAAATAAAGGCCACAAGTTAGCAAGCCTAAAAATTTATTGCCACACTTTTTGTGTGTATGCCATATGGGACCCAACTGTGGCTTGAACCAAACACTTCAAGGTCAAACTTGATGTGATAATCTTTGCTAAAGTTAGTCACAAACCAAACAAAAACCAAACAACTCCTTAGACTGCAATAAGCATCAAGAATTGGGAAGAACAGGGTAGCAAACATCGAGTAATTGCCAAACCTGCACTGACAAAAACCGCACTACCTTATCGCTCAAACTGAATATTGAAAAGGTTAAGACTGCACCAAGCATCGAGAATTGGGAAGAACAGGGTACTAGGATCACATATGGTTTTACAGATGCAGTACTAAAAAATAACTGGACGACCGATAGAGGAAACCGCACAAGTACTGCCGTTTCAGTAGACTCAAAAAGCAAAATCAAAGCACAGAAGACATCAAAAGACCCGACTAGTATTAACTCAGCACATATTTCTGTATGCCATACCAAAATACCAATCACTGACGCCAATTCAGCGTGTCCACGGCGATGTTGAAACCCTGCTTCCTTCTAAAGAGAAGGAATTCAATTATCCAAGATACAACCACCAGCGGCAGCAGCAGGAATGATAGACTCCTTCATACCCACCTCTCAAGCAGAGGCCTTGTCAAACTTGAGGGGCTTCACAACCTCCCAGGTGAAGTCAGCATCCTCACGGCCAAAGTGGCCATAAGCAGCCGTCTTGATGAACCTGTTGCCACCCTTCTTCAAGTCAAGGTTGATGCCGATCATCCCAGGCCTGAAGTCAAAGTTCTCCTTCACAATCTTGAGGATCTCCTTATCGGGGATCTTGCCAGTACCATAAGAGTCAACAAAGACAGATAAGGGCTCAGGCACACCAATGGCGTAGGAGATCTGAACAATGCAGCGGCGTGCAAGACCGCTAGCAATGATGCTCTTGGCAGCCTGCCTGGCAATGTAGGCGCCACTGCGGTCAACCTTAGTTGGGTCCTTGCCAGAGAAAGCACCACCTCCGTGTGCTCCCCAGCCACCATAGGTGTCGATGATGATCTTGCGACCAGTAAGACCAGCATCACCATGAGGGCCACCAATGACAAAGCGGCCTGATGGATTCAAGTGGAATATGGTCTTCTCGTCCAGGTACTTCTCAGGGATAACCGGCTTGATGACATGCTCCTTGAGGTCCGCAGCAATCTCATCATTGGTGACAGTCTCATCATGCTGGGTGGAGATCAGAACAGTGTGCACACGTACAGGAACCATGGCACCTCCCTCGTTGAGGTATTCAACCGTGACCTGGGTTTTGCCATCAGGCCTTAGCCAGGCACAAGTGCCATTCTTGCGGACTTCAGTGAGGCGGGCACCCAGCTTGGTGGCAAGCACATGGCTGAGGGGCATGAGCTCAGGGGTCTCATCGGTGGCATAGCCAAACATGATACCCTGGTCACCAGCACCAATATCCTCAGGGCGCTTGGTGAAATGTCCGTGCACACCCTGGGCAATGTCAGGAGACTGCTGCTCTATGTTGACAAGCACCTTGCACCGGTCAGCATCAAGGCCAACATCATCAGAGATGAAGCCAATGTTGCGGCAGGTGTCACGCACAATCTTCTCATAGTCAACAGTGGCCTTGGTGGTGATCTCACCAAAAACCATGACCATGTTGGTCTTGGTGCATGTCTCACAGGCAACCTTGCTGTCAGCGTCTTGGGCGAGGCACGCGTCAAGCACAGCGTCAGAGACCTGGTCGCAGAGCTTGTCAGGGTGGCCCTCGTTCACAGACTCAGAGGTGAAGAGGAAAGTCTCGGCCGCCATTTCTTGAGTGGTGGTGGTGATACTCCAATCTACCTCTGCAAATGCGAAAACCAGTGGTGAATTAGATTTAGAACTCCACAGCAAATTTATAGATGCCCACAAAATGCTAAATCTAAATGGAAGTATTTGTTTCTTCACAGCAGAACTTTCGATAGTAGCAATTGATTATTTATATGCTTACATCAGTCGAAGTGAAGGCTACCTGATTACGATCAATTGAAGAGATGTGTCGGCGAAAATTCCAATTGCTCTACTGGATGAAGAGATTTAAAAATCAATAAAAACATAGCCGAGATCTATAAGACCATCGCATGACCGACAAGTAATCTATTCACTAAAAAGGGCGGATCTTTTGTGCAGGCAACTAGATCCATATGATATATTATTATTTGTTTAAAAGAAGAGACATGAGAAAAGAACAAAAAGATCCAATTCTCCACTCCCCTGATGAACTCTCACGTCCCCTAAATTTCTAACCGACCGTAGAATTTCAAGAAACTAACAAAAGCAAGACTATTCCCAATATCTCCATTGATAGGCGAGAACCGCAACAAAGATACAAAACGGAACGCCGTGAAACCAGATCTACGCCGAAAATCACCATTACCCCTCTTTTCAGCCACCCTCCTGCCTCTTCCCTCACAAAGCAAGAGATCTCAAATCCTATACGTGCAGATCCAGTATAAGAGAGGACAAGAGAGAGACGCGCAGTAATTGGGTAGGGTGGGAAGGGCTCACCTTGCGCTGCCGCTGCTGCTGCTGCCGCCGCGTTTGATCGGAAAGTAGAGAGGGATGAAGTGGGTACGGGGGTATGCACGTAGTTTTTATAGCAGCAGATGCGTCGGGTGCGGATCGGGGAAGAGGATGGTACTAGATGGTTGGAGAGGATGGGCCCGCGCGGGTGTGCGAGGTAGTGCGTGCGAAAAGTATTTCGGCGAGCGTGGTAGGGAGAATGCACGTGAGGACCGCATAGCCAGTGAGTGCTGTGTCGCTGACCGGCTCGACCTTTCCCACCCGTGCTGTCCTCCTCTTCACCAACCGCGCTGCCAACAACCCCACGTTGTG
Source organism: Triticum aestivum (assembly GCF_018294505.1). Lineage (NCBI taxonomy): Eukaryota > Viridiplantae > Streptophyta > Magnoliopsida > Poales > Poaceae > Triticum > Triticum aestivum. The sequence continues at coordinate 291,109,896 of NC_057800.1, forward strand.
GCCCTGCCTCACCAAACATCCGAAAGAAAACCTTTCTTTACTTTGCCGATTTGTATTGTGTGGTGTGAGGTGTTTTTTCACCAAACCCAGTGTCTCGTCTCGGGAGGATTAGTTTTTTTTTTTAAGATCAAGCATCGCTGGCATTCACTAATAATAGTAGAAAGCAGCGAAAAACAATAAGGTGGCCAAGATCCTAGGACCAAAGGATCTGAAGGTCAAAGAAAAAAAGAAAAGAAAAACAACATCCCAAATAGCTGCAGCACAACACTCTAGGCAGCGCAGCTCTGACTCCAATGATGAACTACCAAGGAAACTAAGCAGGGGTGGCGTCACGGAGGATCACTGAACGAGCCATCTGTCATGTGTCATCGTATACCATCGCCCTCTACTGCGGCTTCGACTTCACAGCAACAGGCAGTCTTAGGAGGGTCAAGGTCAACACACAGGCTAATGCGGAAAAATAATAAATAGGCGATGGACAGGGAGCAACGAAATTTAGCTGAGGGTGTCGGTGTCAAAACCAGCAGATCTCGGGTAGGGGGTCCCGAACAGTGCGTCTAAGATGGATGGTAACAGGAGGCGGGGACACGATATTTACCCATGTTCGGGCCCTCTCGATGGAGGTAATACCCTACTTCCTGCTTGATTGATCTTGATGATACGAGTATTACAAGAGTTGATCTACCACGAGATCTTAGAGGCTAAACCCTAGAAGCTAGCCTATGGTCTGATTGTTGTTGTCCTACGGACTAAACCCTCCGGTTTATATAGACACCGAAGGGGGCTAGGGTTACACGGAGTCGGTTACAAGGAAGAAGATATACATATCCGTATTGCCAAGCTTGCCTTCCACGCCAAGGAGAGTCCCATCCGGACAGGGGACGAAGTCTTCAATCTTATATCTTCATATTCCTACAGCCCGGCCAAAGGATATAGTCCGGCTGTCCGAAGACCCCCTAATCCAGGACTCCCTCAGTAGCCCCTGAACTAGGCTTCAATGACGATGAGTCCGGCGCGCAGATTTGTCTTCGGCATTGCAAGGCGGGTTCTTCCTCCAAATACTCTATAGAAATTTTTGAACACAAGGATAGTGTCCGGCTCTACAAAACAAGTTCCACATACCACCGTAGAGAGAATAATATTTTCACAAATCTAATCTGCTGACACGTTTAGTAACATGACATCATGCCATGGCCCGGTCATTATTCGAACCGTTTTTCTCAACCAGGACTGCACATATCACGAGGCGGTTTTCTTGACACGTCTTGTTGAAGCAGAGATCGTGTCCCCTTATCACGGGATTCTCATCAATACGGATGTGGGTAACCCAACCGCGCCATCAATTACGGCGCTTGAGGAATAAGCGAATTTACCAGATAAGTGGGGAGGCGCATCGCATCTTCCGCCCTTATAAAGGGACAAAGATTCACCATTTTTACCCACGCCTTCTTCCTCCTTGCTTATCCATTCTCGCACACTTGAGCTCCAGCGCCCAAGTTCGCGTCTTTCTCCTCAAACCACTCCAAGCATGTCCAGAGCGGGAGGCAAGTGGATGGTCTCCTCCGTCACGGAGGAGAACATCACAAAGCTACGAGAAGCCGGATATCTGGTCACGGACATCGCGCACCGGCTTCCAGATGCGAGGCAGATCATCCCTACGCCCGAACCCCATGAGAGGGTAGTTTTCCTTACCCACTTTGTCCGCGGACTGGGATTTCCCCTTCACCCGTTTGTCCGCGGGCTCATGTTCTACTACAGGCTGGATTTTCATGATCTGGCCCCTAATTTCATCCTCAACATCTCGGCGTTTATCATCGTGTGCAAGGCCTTCCTCCGCATCAGGCCCCACTTCGGCCTATGGCTGAAGACCTTCAATGTTAAACCGAAGGTGGTGGTCGGCCAGCAAGCAGAGTGCGGAGGCGCCATGGTAGGCAAAATGCCTAATGTCACCTGGCTCGAAGGCTCCTATGTGGAGACCATAAAGGGGTGGAAATCGGGGTGGTTCTACATCACCGAGCCGTGCGACACCAACTGGGTGGCGGCCCCCGAATTTCGATCCGGAATCCCCACGCGGCTCACTTCCTGGAAAGAGAAGGGCCTGTCCTCGGGTTCCCCGATAGAGCTGACCGGACTCCAGACCTGCATCAAGAACATGATGAGCAAGAAGATCAAGCTCGTCAACATGGTCCAGGTCATGCTCTTTCGCCAGATCCTCCCGTGTCAACGACGGGTATTCAATTTGTGGGAGTTTGACCCGGCCAAGGACCAGACGCTGTGAGAGCTCTTCAACACAACGCACAAGGATGACTGGAAGGTGTTGTTCAAGGGCCCCGAGGTACCTCCTCCCCTTACCGAGGACCGCGGACTCAGCGCAAAGCGCCATGCCAATCCGGTCAGTTTTTATATCTCACGGAATATTATTTGCCCCAGTTTAATCATGTGCGGGATCTAAGCTTCCATGCCATTAACAGGACTGGGTAGAGACAGCGGAGCAGATCGATTGCCCAGCCCCCCTGCCTGAAGATCCTGCAGATGCTCTCCTAACGGAGATACTGGTTCCGGCGCCTTACGAGGTGCCAATGAAGAAGGCCAAGAAGAAGGCCACTGGGACCCGAAAGGGTCTCCGGCGCAAGGTTATATTGGACTCATCGTCCAATAACTCCGAAGCGCACTCCTCCCACGAAAACGGGGAGGAGGAAGAGGAAAGTTCTCCCCCCCAGCCGGGGGAGACAAGAAAAGGAAGGCCGCCCCAACCAGGGAGGCCGAAGGGTCCAAGAAGGGAAGGACCCTCCTTCCGGACTGCTCCACGATGGCCGCCCACAGCAACGACGAGTGGTTACCCAGGGACAAGCCCCTGGCGAAGTCGTAAGTATCTGGATACCATACTAATTCATGGTATGTTTTATTGCACTGCTTCTCCTTCCGCCGAATATGATTATGCAGTCCGTCCCGAGCCCGTCTCGACGTATCTTCGTCGGACGGTTCTTTGGACTCATTGGATATGAATAGCGATTCACTTCCGACCGCCTCCACCCCTTGCCCTACAGACAATGTCGAGGTGTTGTTTCAAAAGGCACCGAGCCGAGGAGAGGTAGTCCTGGGGGCGCCTCGAGGTGACCTTCCGGACCCTAGGCGCAAAGGGAGCAAGACTCCGACGGGCTCCAAGTTCGGCCCTCAGCCAAACACTGCGCCGGAACCTTCGGTGGTTCCAGACTCCGGCAGGCGATCCCCCGCTAAGAGGGGCAAGCCGCCCGTGCCGGTGGCCTCTGTCCATCCGAAGGCACCAGACAACTTGCTGGAAGCGCTTCGCGGTGCTTCCATCGATGAAGAGCACCGCACTATCATGAGTACGGTGATCGAGAAAGTTTAGTCTGCCAAAAACGGACTAACTGAAGCTTGTGCCAGCCTCCTAACAGGCTTTCAGGTGAGCAATCAAAATATAGGAAAATATTACCGCATAGACAGTAGCCCCTGATGCTCTGTTTGGCGTTCGCTAAGAAAGGCCGAATAGAGGATCAAATAATGACTCAGGAGTCTAATAAGAATATGTCTATGTGCATATGCAGGCTTCACTGCTGGCCGCTGCCGCACGTACTGCGGAGGTCGCCGCACTGAAGCAGGACCTTGAGCGGTCCGAGGACGAGCTCGGCCTTACCAAGAGGCAACTCGAGGAGAGCAAAGGTAAGCAATACCTTTTCTATATATTAAAAATGAATTTGCCAGGGGCCACGACCGAGATGGCGACCCTGAAGAAGGCGTTGTCCGAGGCCGAAGACAAAGCGGCCAAGGAGCGCATTGAGCGGGAAAAGCAAGAAGCCCGGGTAGGCGAGGTGCAGCAAGAGCTCGAGGCTCTCGCCAAAAAACACGAGTCCTTGGAGCTTGACTCTAAGATGCGAGAGTCCGAGCTTGCGAAGGCGCTCGAGAGCGCATGAAGCGCCAAGGCTGAAGCCCACAAGGCCCTCCAGGAGATTGATGCGGTGAAGAAGATAGCAACAGGTAAGGCATTCATTATGCAAAGCAAGCATGTGAAGGAAACTTTCCTTTTACTTACCCGAGTTCGAAGCTCTCCAGGAGCGTTCGCAGATCTTCCCCGCGGTGTACTGGATGCCGCGGAGTTTTACCGAGTTGAGGAGGGGAGCTGGACGGAAAAGTTGTTCTGGTCTCAGTATACTGGGATCGAACACCCAATGCCCTTAGCGACCAGCTGAAGCAACTGGTCGAGCTTCACAAGGCGACCGAACAGACCATGAAGGGTCTTATAGTCCGGATGTGGCCTGGCGATCCCCTTCCTAGCAGCTACTTCGGTCTGGTGAGGCGGCTTGTGGATGCCTGCCCACGGCTTGAAGTCATAAAGTGGTCCGTCTGCATCGAGGGTGCGCGCAGGGCTTTTGCCCGGGCGAAGGTGCACTGGGCGAAGCTGGACGCCGTAAAGCTGGTGAAGGAGGGGCCACCGGAGGGCAAGGAGCATCGTGCCCCGAAATGTATTATGACAGTGTCCTGAAGGGTTCCCGCCTTGTGGCAGAGGAATGTGCTAGAGATGTAATTTTTGAATGAACATGCTCATGTGATCCTGAAATGTGAAACGAGTTCATTTGCGCTATGCAACGCTTTTTGAATTTAAAATATTACCTTCTGTGTGGCCGTTTATAAAATCTAAGAGTTGGCCAATCGTCGGCTTCTGCCCCCATGTAGCTAGTACTCGGGGTGTTCGGAATAAACCTAAGAACTCTTTATCCCAAATTTGGGTCCTTCGAGGGAGGTGTTCAGCACAACGAACCAGGCAATCGGACTATAAGGCTTTATCACTCTCACTTAGCCATAGAAGCCTACAATTTTAAATTGTGGCGAAGCCCCTAGTATTCGGAAGGCCGAATTTGGGGCGCTATATACGCCTAAGTCGGGCAAGGCCGACTCCTCACCTGAAGCGGAAAAAGTCTTTAAGGACTTGAGACCTCTCGAACAGCGACCAACTCTCGCCTTATCATGACAGTCAGTTTTCGGCTTTCTCTACTGAGGTGCTCGTCCGGAAGAACCGGGACACAATCGCAGTAGTTCTCCCAGCGCTACCTTAGCCGATATAGCGGAACGTAAGGTACCAAAACATGGGAGCCGGGCAAACCCAACTATTGACCCAAGACATGATTCGGAGCTGATGCATATGATGCTATAAGTTCGGGATGCCGCACTGTCGAAAGTGTTTGCATAGCACTTGATCGTTTAGTTTGTTGCCATTGCTTTCTTCATAACTTATACATGTTCCTATGACTATGAGATTATGCAACTCCCGTTTACCGGAGGAACACTTTGTGTGCTACCAAACGTCACAACGTAACTGGGTGATTATAAAGGTGCTCTACAGGTGTCTCCGAAGGTACTTGTTGGGTTGGCGTATTTCGAGATTAGGATTTGTCACTCCGATTGTCGGAGAGGTATCTCTGGGCCCTCTCGGTAATGCACATCACTCAAGCCTTGCAAGCATTGCAACTAATAAGTTAGTTGCAGGATGATGTATTACGGAACGAGTAAAGAGACTTGCCGGTAACGAGATTGAACTAGGTATTGAGATACCGACGATCGAATCTTGGGCAAGTAACATACCGATGACAAAGGGAACAACATATGTTGTTATGCGGTCTGACCGATAAAGATCTTCATAGAATATGTGGGAGCCAATATGAGCATCCATGTTCCGCTATTGGTTATTGACCGGAGACGTGTCTCGGTCATGTCTACATTGTTCTCGAACCCGTAGGGTCCGCACGCTTAAGGTTTCGATGACAGTTATATTATGAGTTTATGAGTTTTGATGTACCGAAGGAGTTCGGAGTCCCAGATGAGATCGGGGACATGATGAGGAGTCTCGAAATAGTCGAGACATAAATATTGATATATTGGAAACCTATATTTGGATATCGGAAATGTTCTTGGTGAAATCAGGATTTTACCGGAGTAACGGGGGGTTACCGGACCCCCCCCCCCGGGGGTTATTGGGCCTACATGGGCCATAAGGGAGAAGAGGAGGGCCAGCCAGGGTAGGCCGCGTGCCCCTCCCCCTAGTCCGAATAGGACAAGGAAGGGGGGAGGGCGACGCCCCCCTTTCCTCTTTCTCCCTTCCTCCTTCCTTTTCCAACAAGGCAAGAGGGGGGAGTCCTACTCCCGGTTGGAGTAGGACTCCTCCAGGCGCACCCATAGGGCCGGAGGCACCTCCCCCTCTCCCTCCTTTATATATTGAGGCAAGGGGGCACCCCATAACACACAAGTTGATCCTCGTGATCGTTCCTTAGCCGTGTGCGGTGCCCCCTTCCACCATATTCCACCTCGGTCATATCGTAGCGGTGCTTAGGCGAAGCCCTGCGTCGGTAGAAAATCATCACCGTCATCACGCTGTCGTGCTGATGAAACTCTCCCTCAACGTTTTGCTGGATCGGAACTCGAGGGACGTCACCGAGTTGAACGTGTGCAGAACTCGGAGGTGCCGTATGTTCGGTACTTGGATCGGTCGGATCGGGAAGACGTACGACTACTTCCTCTACGTTGTGTCAACACTTTCGTTGCCGGTCTACGAGGGTATGTAGACAACACTCTCCCCTCTCGTTGCTATGCATCACCATGATCTTGCGTGTGCGTAGGATTTTTTTTTGAAATTACTACGTTCCCCAACAGTGGTATCAGAGCCTAGGTTTTATGCGTTGATGTTATGCATGAGTAGAACACAAGTGAGTTGTGGGCGATATAAGTCATACTGCTTACCAGCATGTCATACTTTGGTTCGGCAGTATTGTTGGATGAAGCGGCCCGGACCGACATTACGCATACGCTTACGCGAGACTGGTTCTACCGACATGCTTTGCACACAGGTGGCTGGCGGGTGTCAGTTTCTCCAACTTTAGTTGAACCAAGTGTGGCTACGCCCGGTCCTTGCGAAGGTTAAAACAGCACCAACTTGACAAACTGTCGTTGTGGTTTTGATGCATAGGTAAGAACGGTTCTTGCTAAGCCCGTAGCAGCCACGTAAAACTTGCAACAACAAAGTAGAGGACGTCTAACTTGTTTTTGCAGGGCTTGTTGTGATGTGATATGGTCAAGACATGATGCTAAATTTTATTGTATGAGATGATCATGTTTTGTAACCGAGTTATCGGCAACTGGCAGGAGCCATATGGTTGTCGCTTTATTGTATGCAATGCAATCGCGCTGTAATGCTTTACTTTATCACTAAGCGGTAGCGATAGTCGTGGAAGCATAAGATTGGCGAGACGACAACGATGCTATGATGGAGATCAAGGTGTCACGCCGGTGATGATGGTGATCATGACGGTACTTCAGAGATGGAGATCACAAGTACAAGATGATGATGGCCATATCATATCACTTATATTGATTGCATGTGATGTTTATCTTTTATGCATCTTATCTTGCTTTGATTGACGGTAGCATTATAAGATGATCCCTCACTAAATTATCAAAGTATAAGTGTTCTCCCTGAGTATGCACCGTTGCGAAAGTTCTTCGTGCTGAGACACCACGTGATGATCGGGTGTGATAGGCTCTACGTTCAAATACAACGGGTGCAAAATAGTTGCACACGCGGAATACTCAGGTTAAACTTGACGAGCCTAGCATATAACAGATATGGCCTCGGAACACGGAGACCGAAAGGTCGAGCGTGAATCATATAGTAGATATGATCAACATAGTGATGTTCACCATTGAAACTACTCCATCTCACGTGATGATCAGACATGGTTTAGTTGATTTGGATCACGTGATCACTTAGAGGATTTGAGGGATGTGTATCTAAGTGGGAGTTCTTAAGTAATATGATTAATTGAACTTTAATTTATCATGAACTTAGTCCTGGTAGTATTAGCATATCTATGTTGTAGATCAATAGCTCGCGTTTAGCTCCCCTTTTTATTTTGATATGTTCCTAGAGAAAACTAAGTTGAAAGATGTTAGTAGCAATGATGCGGATTGGATCCGTGATCTGAGTTTATCCTCATTGCTGCACAGAAGAATTATGTCTTTGATGCACCGCTAGGTGACAAACCTATTGCAGGAGCAGATGCAGATGTTATGAACATTTGGCTAGCTCAATATGATGACTACTTGATAGTTTAGTGCACCATGCTTAAACGGCTTAGAATCGGGACTTCAAAGACGTTTTGAACGTCATGGACCATATGAGATGTTCCAGGAGTTGAAGTTAATATTTAAAGCAAATACCCAAGTTGAGAGATATGAAGTCTCCAACAAGTTCTATAGCTAAAAGATGGAGGAGAATAGCTCAAGCAGTGAGCATGTGCTCAGATTGTCTGGGTACTACAATCGCTTGAATCAAGTGGGAGTTAATCTTCCAGATAAAATAGTGATTGACAGAATTCTCTAGTCACCATCACCAAGTTAGTAGAACTTCAGTGATGAACTATAATATGCAAGGGATAACGGAAACGATTCCAAGCTCTTCGTGATGCTGAAATCAACGAAGGTAGAAATCAAGAAAAGCATCAAGTGTTGATGGTAAACAAAACCACTAGTTTCAAGTAAAAGGAAAAGGGAAGAAAGGGGAACTTCAAGAAGAACGGCAAGCAAGTTGCTGCTCAAGTGAAAAACCCAAGTCTGGACCTAAGCCTGAAACTGAGTGCTTCTACTGCAAAGGGACTGGTCACTGGAAGCGGAACTACCCCAAGTAATTGGCGGATAAGAAGGATGGCAAAGTGAACATAGGTATATTTGATATACATGTTATTGATGTGTACTTTACTAGTGTTTATAGCAACCCCTCAGTATTTGATACTAGTTCAGTTGCTAAGAGTAGTAACTCGAAACGGGAGTTGCAGAATGAACAGAGACTAGTTAAGGGTGAAGTGACGATGTGTGTTGGAAGTGGTTCCAAGATTGATATGATCATCATCGCACACTCCCTATACTTTCGGGATTAGTGTTGAACCTAAATAAGTGTTATTTGGTGTTTGCGTTGAGCATAAATATGATTGGATCATGTTTATTGCAATACGGTTATTCATGTAAGTTAGAGAATAATTGTTGTTCTGTTTACATGAATAAAACCTTCTATGGTCATACACCCAATGAAAATGGTTTGTTGGATCTCGATCGTGGTGATACACATATTCATAATATTGAAGCCAAAAGATGCAAAGTTAATAATGATAGTGCAACTTATTTGTGGCACTGCCGTTTAGGTCATATTGGTGTAAAGCGCATGAAGAAAATCCATGCTGATGGGTTTTTGGAATCACTTGATTATGAATCAGTTGATGCTTGCGAACCATGCCTCATGGGCAAGATGACTAAGACTCCATTCTCCGGAACAATGGAGCGAGCAACAGATTTGTGGGAAATCATACATACTGATGTATGTGGTCCGATGAATATTGAGGCTCATGGCTGGTATCATTATTTTCTGATCTTCACAGATGATTTGAGCATATATGAGTATATCTACTTGATGAAACACAAGTCTGAAACATTTGAAAAGTTCAAAGAATTTCAGAGTGATGTGGAGAATCATCGTAAGAAAAATAAAAGTTTCTACGATATGATCGCAGAAGTAAAATATTTGAGTTACGAGTTTGGCCTTCAGTTAAAACAATGTGAAATAGTTTCACTACTCACGCCACCTGGAACACCACAATGTAATGGTGTGTCCGAACGTCATAACCATACTTTATTAGATATATAGTGCGATTTATGATGTCACTTACCGATCTACCACTGTCGTTTTGGGGTTATGCATCAGAGACAGCTACATTCACGTTAAAAAGGGCACCATCTAAATCCATTGAGACAACACCGTATGAACTGTGGTTTGGCGAGAAACATAAGCTGTCGTTTCTTAAAGTTTGGGATTGCAATGCTTATGTGAAAAAGTTTCAACATGATAAGCTCGAACCCAAATCGGAGAAGTAAATCTTCATAGGATACCCAAAAGAAAATGTTGGGTACACCTTTTATCACAGATCCGAAGGCAATATATTCATTGCTGAGAATGGATCCTTTCTAGAGAAGGAGTTTCTCTCAAAAGAAGTGAGTGGGAGGAAAGTAGAACTTGATGAGGTAACTATACCTGCTCCCTTATTGGAAAGTAGTTCATCACAGAAATCTGTTCCTGTGACTACTACACCGATTAGTGAGGAATCTAATGATGATGATCATGTAACTTCAGATCAAGTTACTACCGAACCTCGTAGGTAAACCAGAGTGAGATCCGCACCAGAGTGGTACGATAATCCTGTTCTGGAGGTCATGTTACTTGACCATGACGAGCCTACGAACTATGAGGAAGCGATGATGAGCCCAGATTCCGCGAAATGGCTTGAGGCCATGAAATCTGAGATGAGATCCATGTATGAGAACAAAGTCTTTCATTGACTTGCCCAATGATCGGCGAGCCATTGAGATTAAATGGATCTTCAAGAGGAAGACGGATGCTGATAGTAGTGTTACTATCTACAAAGCTAGAATTGTCGCAAAAAGGTTTTCGACAGGTTCAAGGTGTTGACTACAATGAGAGTTTCTCACTCATATCTATGCTTAAGTCTGTCCGAATCATGTTAGCAATTGCCGCATTTTATGAAATCTAGCAAATGGATAAACAAAACTGCATTCCTTAATGGATTTATTAAAGAAGAGTTGTATATGATGCAACCAGAAGGTTTTGTCAATCCTAAAGGTACTAACAAAATATGCAAGCTCCAGCGATCCATCTATGGACTGGTGCAAGCATCTTGGAGTTGGAATATACGCTTTGATAAGTTGATCAAAGCATATAGTTTTATACAGACTTGCGGTGAAGCCTGTATTTACAAGAAAGTGAGTGGGAGCACTACAACATTTCTGATAAGTATATGTGAAAGACATATTGTTGATCGGAGATAATGTAGAATTATTCTGCAAAGCATAAAGGAATATTTGAAAGGAGTTTTTCAAAGAAAGACCTCAGTGAAGTTGCTTACATATTGATCATCAAGATCTATAGAGATAGATCAATACGCTTGATAAGTTTTTTCAATGAGTACATACCTTGACAAAATTTTGAAGTAGTTCAAAATGGAACAGTCAAAAAGGAGTTCTTGCCTGTGTTACAAGGTGTGAAGTTGAGTAAGACTCAAAACCCGACCACGGCAGAAGATAGAGAGAGAATGAAAGTCATTCCCTATGCCTCAGCCATAGGTTCTATAAAGTATGCCATGCTATGTACCAGACCTATTGTATACCCTGCCCTGAGTTTGGCAAAGGAGTACAATAGTGATCTAGGAGTAGATCACTGGACATTAGTCAAAATTATCCTTAGTGGAATAAGGATATGTTTCTCGATTATGGAGGTGACAAAAGGTTCGTCGTAAAGGGTTACGTCGATGCAAGTTTTGACACTGATCTAGATGACTCTAAGTCTCAATCTGGATACATATTGAAAGTGGGAGCAATTAGCTAGAGTAGCTCCATGCAGAGCAATGTTGACATAGAAATTTGCAAAATACTTACGGATCTGAATGTGGCAGACCCGTTGGCTAAACTTCTCTCATAAGCAAAACATGATCACACCTCAGTACTCTTTGGGTGTTAATCACATAGCGATGTGAACTAGATTATTGACTCTAGTAAACCCTTTGGGTGTTGGTCACATGTCGATGTGAACTATGGGTGTTAATCACATGGTGATGTGAACTATTGATGTTAAATCACATGACGATGTGAACTAGATTATTGACTCTAGTGCAAGTGGGAGACCGAAGGAAATATGCCCTAGAGGCAATAATAAAGCTATTATTTATTTCCTTATATCATGATAAATGTTTATTATTCATGCTATAATTGTATTAACCGGAAACATAATACATGTGTGAATACATAGACAAACAGAGTGTCACTAGTATGCCTCTACTTGACTAGCTCGTTGATCAAAGATGGTTATGTTCCCTAACCATAGACATGAGTTGTCATTTGATTAACATGATCACATCATTAGAGAATGATGTGATTGACTGGACCCATTCTGTTAGCATAACACTTGATCGTTTAGTTTGTTGCTATTGCTTTCTTCATAACTTATACATGTTCCTATGACTATGAGATTATGCAACTCCCGTTTACCGGAGGAACACTTTGTGTGCTACCAAACGTCACAATGTAACTGGGTGATTATAAAGGTGCTCTACAGGTGTCTCCGAAGGTACTTGTTGGGTTGGTGTATTTCGAGATTAGGATTTGTCACTCCGATTGTCGGAGAGGTATCTCTGGGCCCTCTCGGTAATGCACATCACTCAAGCCTTGCAAGCATTGCAACTAATAAGTTAGTTGCAGGATGATGTATTACGGAACGAGTAAAGAGACTTGCCGGTAATGAGATTGAACTAGGTATTGAGATACCGACGATCGAATCTCGGGCAAGTAACATACCGATGAGAAAGGGAACAACGTGTGTTGTTATGCGGTCTGACCGATAAAGATCTTCGTAGAATATGTGGGAGCCAATATGAGCATCCAGGTTCCGCTATTGGTTATTGACCGGAGACGTGTCTCGGTCATGTCTACATTGTTCTCGAACCCGTAGGGTCCGCATGCTTAAGGTTTCGATGACAGTTATATTATGAGTTTATGAGTTTTGATGTACTGAAGGAGTTGGGAGTCCCGGATGAGATCGGGGACATAACGAGGAGTCTCGAAATAGTCGAGACATAAAGATTGATATATTATAAACCTATATTTGGATATCAGAAACGTTCCGGGTGAAATCGGGATTTTACCGGAGTACCGGGGGGTTACCGGAACCCCCCCGGGGGTTATTGGGTCTACATGGGCCATAAGGGAGAAGAGGAGGGCCGGCCAGGGCAGGCCGCGCGCCCCCTCCCCCCCCCTAGTCCGAATAGGACAAGGAAGGGGGGAGGGCGACGCCCCCCTTTCCTCTTTCTCCCTTCCTCCTTCCTTTTCCAACAAGGCAAGAGGGGGGAGTCCTACTCCCGGTTGGAGTAGGACTCCTCCAGCGCACCCATAGGGCCGGCCGCACCTACCCCTCTCCCTCCTTTATATACTGAGGCAAGGGGGCATCCCATAACACACAAGTTGATCCTCGTGATCGTTCCTTAGCCGTGTGCGGTGCCCCCTTCCACCATATTCCACCTCGGTCATATCGTAGCGGTGCTTAGGCGAAGCCCTGCGTCGGTAGAACATCATCACTGTCATGACGCCGTCGTGCTGACGAAACTCTCCCTCAACGTTTTGCTGGATCGGAACTCGAGGGACGTCATCGAGTTGAACGTGTGCAGAACTCGGAGGTGCCGTACGTTCGGTACTTGGATCGGTCGGATCGGGAAGACATAGAACTACTTCCTCTATGTTGTGTCAACACTTCCGTTGCTGGTCTACGAGGGTACGTAGACAACACTCTCCCCTCTCGTTGCTATGCATCACCATGATCTTGCGTGTGCGTAGGAATTTTTTTGAAATTATTACATTCCCCAACACCTTCAATCCAAGTCGCCTTCAAAATCAACCGCACGGACCTTGATACGTCTCCAACGTATCTACTTTTCCAAACACTTTTGCCCTTGTTTTGGACTCTAACTTGCATGATTTGAATGGAACTAACCCGGACTGACGCTGTTTTCAGCAGAACTACCATGGTGTTATTTATGTGCAGGATCAAACATTCTCGGAATGACCTGAAACTTCACGGAGACACTTTTCAGAAAATAAGAAAAATACCTGCCAAAGATGAAGGCTAGGGGGCCCACCGTCTTGCCACGAGGGTGGGGGCACGCCTGCCCCCCTAGGGCGCGCCCCCCTACCTCGTGGGCCTCCTGTTGCGTCTCCGACTCCAACTCCACCTCCATATATTGAGTTTCGATGAGAAAAAAATCAGAGTGAAGAAATCATCGCGTTTTACAATACGGAGCCGCCGCCAAGCCCTAAAACCTCTCAGGAGGGCTGATCTGGAGTCCGTTCGGGGCTCCGGAGAGGGGAATCCGTCGCCATCGTCATCATCAACCATCCTCCATTACCAATGTCATGATGCTCACCGCCGTGCGTGAGTAATTCCATCATAGGCTTGCTGGACGGTGATGGGTTGGATGGGATCTATCATGTAATCGAGTTAGTTTTGTTAGGGTTTGATCCCTAGTGTCCACTATGTTCTGAGATTGATGTTGCTATGACTTTGCTATGCTTAATGCTTGTCACTAGGGCCCGAGTACCATGATTTCAGATCTGAACCTATTATGTTTTCATCAATATATGAGTGTTCTTGATCCTATCTTGCAAGTCTATAGTCACCTATTATGTGTTATGATCCGTTAACCCCGAAGTGACAATAATCGGGATACTTACCGGTGATGACCGTAGTTTGAGGAGTTCATGTATTCACTATGTGTTAATGCTTTGTTCCGGTTCTCTATTAAAAGGAGACCTTAATATCCCTTAGTTTCCGTAAGGACCCCGCTGCCACGGGAGGGTAGGACAAAAGATGTCATGCAAGTTCTTTTCCATAAGCATGTATGACTATGTTCGAAATACATGCCTACATTATATCCATGAATTGGAGCTAGTTCTATGTCACCCTAGGTTATGACTGTTACATGATGAACCACATCCGGCATAATTCTCCATCACCGATCCATTGCCTACGAGCTTTCCATATATTGTGCTTCACTTATTTACTTTTCCGTTGCTATTGCTATCATCACTACAAAATACCAAAAACATTGCTTTTACTATCGTTACCTTTTGTTACCGTTACCACTACTATCATATTACTTTGCTACTAAATACTTTGCTGCAGATATTAAGTTTCCAGGTGTGGTTGAATTGACAACTCAACTGCTAATACTTGAGAGTATTCTTTGGCTCCCCTTGTGTCGAATCAATAAATTTGGGTTGAATACTTTACCCTCAAAAACTTTTGCGATCCCCTATACTTGTGGGTTATCAGACCTCACAGTGCTCCACCGGTCGACCTCCTTCCACGGCCAAGTCTGGCGACAGTAAGCCACACCCCTGCCCCTATTCGTCTACAGAATCACCTTGATGTCCCGCCTCTCCCTGCCCATCTTCCCCTTGCACAGACGCAAGGACCTCAGTTGCCCAGGGCCGCCCAATCTCGCCGGAGCTCCAATGCCACTGCAGCGCCAGCAGAGGACCTTCCCATCTTCGTTGAATCCACCATCGTCTCCACCATTGCAAGCTACATCCTCCCGCCACCTCATCTTCGCTGGAGAGCCATCGGAGGAGCGCCACCGCCCATGGCCAAAGGCGGCACTATTTTCCCCTACTGGTGAGCACGTGCACGCAAGAAACCCCTTCCAGCCAATCCTAGTGCGACACATGGCCACATGCTACAGTAGCCGCAATTCAAAAATAGTTTTGGGACAGATTTTCACCCAATTTTCAACTAGTTATGTCTTTTAATCTATATACCCATTTTAGGTGATTCTTTTTCCTATGTATTCACAATGACGATAAGAATATGGTAGAACCAAATTTCACACCTTTGCGTTGCTCAAATTTGAATTTGTTTGAATTTGAATTCAACCATCCAGAGGTCATATCTTTCAAACTATTTATCCAAAATAATTGATAGCTTTTGCGTCTGGCCTTTATACGACATACTTGCTATTTATGTCATGTATACTCTAAATTCAAATACTTTTGACCTATTTGAATTTTAAATATTCAATTTGGACTTGAATTCATCATAACTTGGTCATATGGCTCATATTCAATTAATTCCTTTTAGACAATGAATTCTTATGTCATATTCAATATGTCATACAACATTTATGTTGCTTTCCGTATAATTTTGATCCTATTCCGTATTGTCTCAAATATAGTCCTATATAGCAATCTTTCTATATCAATTGACTGTTTGGAGTTGACTTCTTCACCTGTCACATTATAGCACAGAAAGACCCTATGTTATATTTTAAGCCTATATTTATTGTTGTTGTTCAACCTTGCCATATTTGTTTTGTTGTTCTTTTGGTTCTTCTATATGGCATGGTTATTTATTTGGATTCTTTAATTTGCGATAGATTGCTCGGAGCATGACGAGTAGAATTATCAGGAATTCTGAGTGCGACGATCTTAATCCAACGTACCAGGCAAGTTACACATTGATCATACCCCCAACCTATTGTTTTTCTATGCATGTAGTTCTATATCACAATACCATATTATGCATGTGTAGGAATATTATGGTAGTATGCTATTGCTACTGAGTTTCAGCTTAGTATGTGTAACACCCACGACGCGGCTATATCTCCCACGTCTCGGGGCACAACTTAGAGGCATAACCGCATGGTAGGCATGTCGCAAGAGGGGTAATCTTTACACATCCCATGTACTGAATAAGAAAGGGATAAAGAGTTGGCTTACAATCGCCACTTCACGCAATTCATAAATATATCATACATCATCCAGAATACAATCAAGGTCCGACTATGGAACCAAAATAAAGAAAGACCACCCCAAATGCTAGATCCCCGATCGACCCGACTGGGCTCCACTACTGATCAACAGGAAATGAAACAACACAACGAACAAGATCTTCATCGAGCTCCCACTGGAGCTGGGTTGCGTCATCTGCACTGGTATCATCGGCACCTGCAACTGTTTGGAAGTATCTGTGAGTCACGAGGACTCAGCATCTCACACCCGCGAGATCAAGATTATTTAAGCTTATGGGTAGAAGAAGGTATTGAGGTGGAGCTGCAGAAAGCACTAAGCATATATGGTGGCTAACATACGCAAATAAGAGCGAGAAGAGAAGCAATGCAATGATCGTGAACTAGAAGTGATCAAGAAGTGATCCTGAAACTATTTACGTTCAAACATAACACAAGAACCGTGTTCACTTCCCGGACTCTGCCAAAAAGAGACCATCACGGCTACACACGCAGTTGATTCATTTTAAATAAGTTAAGTGTCAAGTTCTCTACAATCGGACATTAACAAATTCCCATCTGCCCATAACTGCGGGCACGACTTTCAAAAGTTCAAAACCCTGCAGGGGTGTCCCAACTTAGCCCATCACAAGCTCTCACGATCAACGAAGGATATTCCTTCTCCTGGGAAGACCCGATCAGTCTCGGAATCCCGGTTACAAGACATTTCGACAATGGTAAAACAAGACCAGCAAGACCGCCCGATGTGCCGACATCCCGATATGAGCTGCACATATCTCGTTCTCAGGGCAACACTGGATGAGCGCTCTGTACAACTAAAACCAGCCCTCAAGTTTCCCTAAGGTGGCGCTGCAAAGGACTCTAGTTCGGATCAACACTTAGAGAAGCACTGTCCCGGGGGGTTAAAATAAAGATGACCCTCGGGAGCGCGACTCCCGAGGGAAAAGTAGGTGGTGGTGAGGCAAATGGTAAAACTAAGGTTGGGCCTTGCTGGAGGAGTTTTATTCAAAGCGAACTGTCAAGGGGTCCCCATAACACCCAACCGTGTAAGGAACGCAAAATCAAGGAACATAACACCGGTATGATGGAAACTAGGGCGGCAAGAGTGGAACACAATACCAGGCATAATGCCGAGCCTTCCACCCTTTACCAAGTATATAGATGCATTAAAGTAAACAAGATATAATAATGATATCCCAACAATAACCATGTTCCAACATGGAACCAGCTTCATCTTCACTTGCAACTAGCAACGCTATAAGAGGGGCTGAGCAAAAGAGGTAACATAGCCAAACAACAGTTTGCTAGGAAAGGTGGGTTAGAGGCTTGACATGGCAATATGGGAGGCATGATATAACAAGTGGTAGGTATCGCGGCATAACAATAGAGTGAACAACTAGCAAGCAAAGATAGAAGTGATTTCGAGGGTATGGTCATCTTGCCTGAAATCCCGCAAGGAAGAAGAACGAGTCCATGAAGAAGACAAATGGACGTAGTCAAACGGATCCTCACAACTATGGAACGAAACCGAAGCTAACGAGAGAAGCAACCCAGAAAGAAGCAAGCAACATAGTAAACAACCATCACATGACATGGCATGATGCGCAACCAAGTATGATGCATGTCCGGTTTAAAGAGGCATGACATGGAAATGTGCACAAACAATACTACAAATTAAGTGGAGCTCAATATGCAACGAGTTGCATATTGACGGAACACCACATTCAAGTTATTTAGTTCGATCTCGTTTATGTGCCCAACAATATTAAATGTTGATTAACGTGGCAAGAGGTGAACCATATGAAAACTACCTATCTAGACAAGTTTAAATGAGGTCGGAACAACAAACGACAAGTCTGGAAAAATCCTCATGAGCGTATATTAGATTTGGTACTGTTCTGACCTAAAGCATATTTTAGAGTTGTTAAACATGCAAAGTAAGGTCACCATGATAATCTATGGATTTTTCTACCCCATTTACATATAAAGTTTATTAAGTTTGGAGCTATGGTTATTTAGTTATGAAATAAATCATTTTAACATGGCAATTAAGCAAATTTAAACAAACAACATTTTAAACATGGTTGAAAGTTGGGAATTATTAATCTACACAAAATTCTAAGCATTTTACATATATAATTTGTTTTTAAATGAAGCGTCGTTTGAGAGATATAATATGCATGAACAACAGGGGGGTTTCTGTAAAACAGGCAGGCTCAAGATAAAAAGAGAAATTCGCAGAACATGGAAAAAAATATACTGGGCTGAAACTGATGGAACTGGGCTGAACAGGATTTGGGTGGGGCGCAGCTCACCTTGTGGGCCTTGGCCCAGGTCGGTGAAGCAGCAGGCCAGCAGGAAGCTGGGCTAGGCGCTGCGCTGGTCTCGCAGTCAGATCGAAGCGAGGCAGGGCGTGGTCAACGCGCGGAACTGAACCGGGCGAGCCACTGTTCTTCTCGTTTCTGAAGAAACAAAAGCAATAGCAGGAGCAAGGCAATGGAGAAGACGACGACAGGGGCCCTGGCGACGTGGTCGGCGGGAACCACATGGAACGGGCGGATCGAGCCGTCCGACCTCGGTTCCAGGCAACAGTGGCAGATGGAGCTCCGGCATGAACTTGGCGTGCGGGCGCAGCGACCTGAAGGAGGCGGCGAACAGAGGAGGCTACGGTTGGACTTGACGAAGGGGACGGCGAGGCGAGGTGGACCGTGGGGGAGGTCGGGAACGGCGGGGCCTGACGGATCCGGACGGGGGCGGCGCTTAACGGCGGAGGGCGACGCGAGGCAGAGGAGGAACAGTTGTAGGGGCTTGGCGAACTGATGCTGTTGCTGAGGCAACGAGGCAGCGAGTCGAGGGACTTGGTGGCCCGGCGAGGAAACGGCGGCGCGACAGGGGCATGGCGGGAACGGCGCGAGAATGGAGGCAGCGACGGGGATCTCCGGTGGCGGAGCTCGACTAGAGGCCGATGGTGGCTTCCATGGACGGGCAGTGGCGGCTGCGCGGTCTACGCTCGGAGCAGAGCGACGACGCGAGGAGGCGAGGCCAAGCTCTCCTGCTCGGGGCCTCAGGCAGGCGCACAACGGGCTCACGGGGATGGGACGTCGCTAGGATGAGGGGGACACCGGCGAGCTTGCTCTGGAACGAGGCGGCCATAGCGGGGCATGGTCTGGTTCTTCCTAAAGAAATAGAGAGAGACCGCGAGGTTAGGGAGAGAGAAGAACCAGGGGAAGAAGGAGAGGGAGGCAACGGGGAGCTGCTGTTGGTCATGGTCGACGGCGGGGACGAGGCCTCGGGCACGAGATCGGCGAGCGGCGCTGGTTCCTTGGTCATAAGGAGGAAGGATTCGAAGGGAGCCATGGGAGGGCTCTGGTTGGTGGGGATCGATGGATTGGGCAGGGGAGATCCCGAGGGGGATTTGGTGAGTGGGTGGCGGCGGCTAGGGGGGACAAATGTCCTAGGATTTAGGGTTAGGGGTGGTATATATATACCAGAATATAGATAGGAGGGAGTATTTTGGATCATCTGATCAAAATCGGACGGTCGGAGATGAATAGGTTAGGGAGTCCAAACAAGGAAACAGTGATGTTTTATAGACGTTTGGGGATGATCCGGACCCATCGGTCACGACTGCTCGGGTCGGGTTCGGGGAAGTTTCGGACGCGCGAGAGGGGTCTATGCACTGCGCAAAGAGGGGTAGGTTGGGCCTAGGTGGACTGTGAAGAAGGGCTTGGGCTGAGAGGAAAGAGGGGGAATGCAGCCCGGCGACTGTTTCCGGAGACCGAAAACGTCCGACGAAAGACCGGCTACTATTGCCGCTATAGATAATCATTGGGGCGTCAAACAAACTCCGAATGCGATGAAACTTTGCAGCCAACCTACTAACAACATAACAACACTGCATGCCAACTTTCAACCCATTCCGCGAACATTTTCCGGCCACTTATAAAATAATATTTTGGGACATGCCACGGGCGAGTGCAAATGTGTCTGGGCTCAGAACGGACAACAGACGGAACTGGGGGAACCCGAACGGATGCAAGTTTTGAAAACATGATGATGCAATGCACATGATGACATGGCAAGATGCAACACACAAGCAAATGACAAGGCAACAACAATGAATAACTGGAAGACACCTGGCGCAACAGTCTCGGGGCGTTACAATATGGCCTTATTGTAGATCATGGTAGTGTATTCTTGCTATGCTATGTAGACAGGGATTGGTTCGTGCATGCATTGAGATTGTGTGAGGACTATATATAATATAACTTGAGTAAAAACATAATATATAATTCACCTCTGGACGGACAGGGCTGCATCATGGAATTTCCTGTTCCTTTTCTTAGGACATGGATCATGGCTAAGTGTGTCCGAATGGTATTGCTGGGTGGTTTCAGGAACATCATGGTTTATACCCTCTGAATGTAAGTGGGTGCCATCTAGGCTCAAAAAGATCAGATAGACTTACTGACTAGTAGCTTCCATGTACAACCCCTGGCTAATATGGGCTTCGGCTTAGTTGATCCGTTGCGGAGACCTTACTCGGATGTGCCAGCAGATGTAGTTATGATAGTTGGGATGGGCCTCCTGTGGGACTAGGCGACTACTTCTGAAAGACTTTGTCTCAATCGTCAGGTTGAGTCCAATGGGTAAAGTGTACAAACCTCAGCAGAGTATAAAAACTAATTATGATTAGCCGTGTCCCTGGTTATGGACAAATTTGAGCGACTATGCCATTACAGTTGTTGGATGATCTTAACAAATGACACCTTAATAAAAATAGTGTGGGAAACTTAATAATGGGGATAGGTTGGAATTGGATTGCCCAATTCAACCATATGTATTTAATTGTAGCAAGACATATATAAAATTTGACTATTATGTAGCTATTAGGGGAATTTAGCTTTTCTGGAAAACAACAACTACACTATCTCTTGATATACCTTGCATATACATATAGGTCTGTTATATAATTCCTGTGTGATTTGCCAATATATTCAAAGTATTAACCCTTTGTGGCTGCAATGTTTCATGTTGTAGATTTTATACGATGAGTGAGTGATAGGATGTAGGGCTACGACGTCTATACTCGACATTTGCTTGTGGTGTTGATGGACTTCATGGAGATTTTATTTGCTTTTCTGTTGCATTTTGTTTGTATGCTAGCTTGAGCTATGCAGGTATGTATTATATTAAATTATAGCTCTACGATGTAATATAATGACATGTGGTTTATTCTTGATACTAGATAATACCCCGCGTGTTGCAGTGGGAATTTGTAGCAATGAATTTGTAAGGAACAAAATACCAGATATATTATATGCACATGACAGTAAATAATGTACTAATGTGGAAATGTCAGGTATGAATTCTCATCACATCAAATGATGTTTCAACCATTCAGAAAGAAAAAAAAATCAAGCCACCTAAAAAGGTAACTAATAACAACTTGTAACCACCTAAAAAAGATACTCCCTCCGTCCCATAATATAAGAATGTTTTTGACACTATTGCAGTGTAAAAAACATTCTTATATTATGGGACAGAGGGAGTAACTAATAACAACTTAACCTTCTGCGTATACATGTGGTTAGGCTGAAAGGTTTCAGTTTCGTAGTATCATCTCAACTAATAAGATGTTCACAGAAGTCGATACAATCTTCGCCATATTTACATATCACACATATTACAGATTTCTTGAATTACATGACAATTAAATGAGTATCTTACATTTGTCGATACACTAGTGCAGAACCGGGCAATAGCACCGGTTCGTAAGGCCCTTTAGTGCCGGTTTGGTAACCGGCACTAAAGTGTGGGCACTAAAGGCCTCCCCCCTTTAGTACCGGTTCAGCATGAACCGGTGCTAAAGGGCAACCACGTGGCACGAGGCATGCCGTGGTCTGGAGGACCTTTAGTCCCGGTTGGTAAGGATTTTTTTATTTTTGAAATAAAGTAAAAACAGCCCGCCTACTGGGCCGGCACGGCCTGCGCACGACTAGAAACCCAATCTCTAGTTGGGCCAGGATGCAGGCCCGTACGGCCCAATAGGCCCCATAGGGCAGAAGACTTGCAATAGGCCCACAAAGGCCTGCTTAGAGAGGAGCTCAACATGGTAGCCGCGGCGGGGCTTATAAACGGTGCGAACTCCTCTCAACTAGCGAGGTGGGACTAAACATTATGCACTGCGGGTGGCAGCGCACCACCTTTAGTACCGGTTGGTGGCTCCAACCGATACTAAAAGGGGGGTCTTTAGTACCGGTTGGAGCCACCAACCGGTACTAAAGGCCACCACCTTTAGTATCGGTTGGTGGCTCCAACCGGTACTAAAGACCCCCCCTTTAGTACCGGCTGAAGCCACCAACCCGTACTAAAGGCCACAACCTTTTTGGTACTGGTTCGTGGCACGAACCGGTACTAAAGGTTCGCCATGAACCGGTACTAATGAGCGCCGCCCGCCTAGCCGTTGGAACCGGTACTAATGGTCACATTAGTGCTGGTTCAATTACAAACTGGGACTAATGAGTTTCACATTAGACCCTTTTTCTACTAGTGATATTCTATACATTCATGAGTGGAATTTGACGGTAACTAAATGTTCTTTCTGAAGTACGATCCGAAAGCTCCAAACTTGAATGTTTCAGATAGAGACATGACCTAGAGCCCTCAAATGACAAATAAAAAATTTAGTGCACGAAGTTTTTTCTCCGCCTCTAATTTAGTCTGAATACTCCTGAAAATATTAGATGGATACCATATGCAACAAAAAAACAAAATGCTACCGATAACTGTTTTGTTTCGAGAAAAGGGATCAAACTTGAGACCAAAACTTTGTTAACTTAGCAACTTGTGTCTTCTTAATTTTTTTTCATTGTTACTCCTTATGCCTGCTATGATATAACACTTGATAGAGGCGAGGTGTCCCAATCTTTAGATGAGATGATAGCTATCGATTTGGTGGAGTCGACTTTGATGATCCGACTACAAACATGCAACGACATTGTGCCTTAACAATCGCCAAACCAATCTCCCGAGGTTACTAACGATGCTAGAAGCATGATCTGCCTGACCACGAAGGTCTATTCCCACATGCAATCGAAGAACAAGCAAGAATATGATAATGCAATCAGAATATTGCGAATATATATGAAGTATTGATAAAGGTGAGGATCCGAAAGCGGTCTTGGTCTGGTCGTTGGACACAAACGAGGTACATGAAGTTGCAATGGCTAATTTTTAACTAAACAAATCCCAAGCAAAAAGCTACTAGATGGATCTACTTATATAGAAGCAAGGGGTGGCGGCCAAGGAGGTCCCAAGGCTTCCTAAAACAAACCCTAGGTCGTACAAGGCCAATGGGCCCAAGTGGAGGTGATGCAACACCTTTGGACTTGTAGTTTGACTCAGATTCTGTTGTAGCATTACATTGTTTTGTCGATAACTCAATGCTCTGAATGAATTTGAAGGTGAATCCAATTAGGTTGGAAAGAGCATGAAATCTACTTTCCAACAAAAAAGAATCACCCAATTCGGAGTCCGTATGAAAGAGTTCTTGCCATTTTGAGTCAGGTATGTCTGTGTAGTCTGAATCTGAGTACAGAACGTGAGAGATTTGGACTCTATCTTCTCTTGGGCCAAAAGTGACATGAGAGAACTTTTTGAACAACAAGTAAACATCTCTTTCTCCCTTATCTTCATATGTGAATTGTACAAATGTCCCGTACACCTGCAATTAGACATGGCACAAAAGTTTGTGAATTATTTTTGTCCTGGATGACATAAATAAATTATTGCATAGTTTGCATTAGAAATCACCTCACAAATATACATGTATGCAATATTTTTGGTCATATCCAAGGTAGTCATGTCCTCATCATCCTCCCCTTCTTGAAAACAAAGCTGTCCTCGGCGTTGCCTAATCTAAAATGTGGCTAACAAAAGAGACAAGGTGTACATGTCTATGTATATGTCATCCATTTTTACGTCCCTTAATTTTTGCATATAAGACACATGTATACATGAGTAACTTTCATAGTTCATCAAATCTGAAGCCAAATTATTATCACAAGAAGTAGAAGGCATGAAAATACTGCAACTCAGTTTGTGTATATAAGTGAAGCTCTTATTCATTTCAAAAGGTTGACAATGTTTATCACTAAACCATCCCAATATTGGTGAATAAACCTTACTTGCACCAAATTTACACGCTAAAACATGCTTAAATAAGCAAACATGCAATAAATTATTGGTCACAAAATCATCACCAATATTAGAGGTCATATCAAAATGATTAAACATTGGTTCTTTTGCATCAACAGTTAATTCGATGGGTGCATTCAAAATTGTTGGTATTTCAGTTGTTTGATCACATGATGCATTCATGACAGTAACATGGTTCTTTAAAATAGATGATGTGCCAAAATCAATAGGTAACTCAACACATGATGTATTCAAGTTATCTAGGCATATATCATTCTCGTGTGAAAGTGAAAAATATGTACTTTTGTCATTACCTCTTATGATCAACTCAGATGATGTAGGCACTCTCGGTGGTGATGTGTCACATGGTGGGGATGATGTAGTCCTCGGAACAACGGATGTGGTTGTCATAGTACGCCTAGTAGTTGAAGAAACATCTGTATCAACACTTGGAATGTGCACCGTGCGCTTGTTCTCCTTGTGGGTATCACGTCGTTTTATTTCCTGTTCAGCTTTGCAAGCAAGACGAAACAAATGGTCCATAGGATAACGCTCTTCATGAATTAGTATATCTTGAATATCACGGTTTAATCCTCCCCAAAATCTATCCATAAAATCTTCTTCACTTTCTTCTAAAAATGAGTGCAACAGTGTAGTTTGTAAATCATCATAATATTTTGTTACCGTGTCGGTGCCTTGTTTTAAATGTCTTAGTTTTTTAATCATGCCACGAGTATAATAAACATCGACGAATCTATCTCTCATGATAAGTTTTAAATCATCCCAAGTAGTAGGTATAAAATTGGGGTTTAACCGACAATATTCACTCCACCAAACTAAAGCAAAGCTACTGAAAGTACTAACCGTAGCTTGAAATTAGCCACGGATGATTATGTGCATTCTGATGTTGTTGCTCCCCTTGTGACGGTTGTTGGATTTTCTTAGGTGATGGAAAATCTCCCACGATCGATGAAGTCCAAGAACTAAAAACTCTGGAACCTGCCATAGTTAGTAGAAAACAAGAAACAAAATTCAAGAATAATGTTCCAATGAACTACTAGGATGTGGTGGTAAACGCTCACAGTATAGCAAATATCAATATCTTACAAGTTCTTACCATGCATCAGATGGTGACAAGCAACTAGCGGTGTTAAATAACTCCAAAGATTGAGTAAAGCGATTGCCAGGGGAATGTACGTATACACGGTGTAAAAATATGTGGAGGTTGGAAGGCTTGAATATTTGGTAGAAAAAATAGCAATAATCAATTCAGAGATGCAATGCTGAATAAACGCTCAACGATGGTACAGTGCTGGTCCTAGGCTAGACCGGACTAGAGAAGCAAGCCTAGAACACTAATGAGGTCACGGTGTAGCACAACTAGCATCAATAAAGGATACGAAGTAGCTCTAGACGACAAGATATAAGTGAAGATCACAACAGCAGTAAAGATAATGATGAAAAACAACTACCAAGCAGGATATACAACAACTCTCTCTCCAACTTTCCTTTTGAAAAGTTTGAGCCAATTTTCTGATAATTTTTCTCAAGAATGGCACTGACTCATGCTTTCAAACGCAAAAAGAATCACCCAATTCCGAGTTGATATGAGGAGTCAAAAAATTCTAAAACTGGAATAAGCTATGTTTGCGAACTTCGGAGGGCAAAAAGACCTATTTAGAACCCGATTTTGAGGTGTCAAATATTGAACACACTTCTGCAACTATTTAGATGCGGCTCGTCGTTAGCTTTCATTTGAGTACTCGCGGAGCCAAAACGGACTTCATATGAGGAAGTTATGCATGTTTTACTGAACAATGCACAAAACAAATTCCAATCCAAATTCAACTACAAGATTGAGTCTAGATTGATCCGAATTTTGTTTTTTTTCTTCTCTTTTTTTCTCACACTTTTTTTACTTTCTCTATTTTTTTCTCTGACTCTTTTTTCTCTGTCTTTTTTCTCTCTCTCACTTTTTTCCAAAACAAACTAGATAAGATGCAGATTGGATCAAGCGAAGATGTGAACGATCTCAACTATGATTATGACAATGAACGGTGGGTAGCACGTGGTGGAAATTGATGGATGGGTGGTGGACAATGGAAGGGATAACAATGCAGTGGCGGCGTGACTAATGTGAACATAACTCAAAACTCTAAATGAACTAGACACTAAGACCAGCAACTCGACATGACGATGCGACCAATAATTCAACTATGCAAGCAATGAAAAGAAAATTGCAAAGGCTCGGACTGGCTTGGACAAAGGATGAATAGATCTAAATTTTTTTGTGTCTTCTTCTTGGACAATAGGTAAGAAAATAAATCTAATCTAAGAAAACTGGAAATTCTCACCGAGCAACCTGACAACTGATACCACTTGATAGAGGCGAGGGTGTCCCGATCTTTCCATGAGATGATAACTACCGATTTGCTGGAGTCGACTTTGACGATCCGACTACAAATGTGCACGTCGTTGCGCCTTAGCAATAGCTAAACCAACTCCGAGAGGTTATTGACCACGCCGGAGCATGATCACCTGACCACGAAGGTCTATTCCTGCACGCAATCGAAGAACAAGCAATAGTATGATAATGCAACCTGAATATTGCGAATATAGATGAAGTGTTGATAAAGGTGGGATCCGAAAGCGGTCTTGGTTTGGTCGTTGGACGCAAACGAAGTACACGAAGTTGCAATGGCCAACTTTTAACTAAACAAATCCCAAGCAAAAATCTACTAGATGGATCTATTTATATAGAAGCAAAGGGTGGCGGCCAAGGAGGTGGGAGGACATCCCAAGGCTGCCTAAAACTAACCCTAGGTTGTACAAGGACAATGGGCCCAAGTGGAGGTGATGCAACACCTTTGGACTTGTAGTTTGACTCGGATTCTGCTGCAGTGTTAGATTGTTTCGTCGATAACTCAATACCCTTGGTGAATTTGAAGGTGAATCCAATTAGGTTGGAAAGAGCGTGAAATCTACTTTCCAACAAAAAAAAGAATCACCCAATTCGGAGTCTGTATGAAAGAGTTCTTGCCATTTTGAGTCAGGTATATCTGTGTAGTCTGAATCTGAGTACAGAACATGAGAGACTTGGACTTTATCTTCTCTTGGGCCAAAAGTGATGTGAGAGAACTTTTTGAACAACAAGTAAACATCTCTTTCTCCCTTATCTTCATATGTGGATTGTACAAATGTCTCATACACCTGCAATTAGACATGGCACAAAAGTTTGTGAAGTATTTTTGTCCTGGATGACATAAATAAATTATTGCATAGTTTGCATTAGAAATCACCTCACAAATATACATGTATGCAATATTTTGGTCATATCCAAGATAGTCATGTCCTCATCATCCCCCCCCTTCTTGAAAACAAAGCTGTCCTTGGCGTTGCCTAATATGAAATGTGGCTAACAAAAGAGACAATGTGTACATGTTGTCTATGTATATGTCATCCATTTTTACTTCCCTTAATTTTTGCATATATGACACATGTATACATGCGTAACTTTCATAGTTCATTAAATCTGAAGCCAAATTATTATCACAAGAAGTAGAAGGCATGAAAATACTGCAACTCAGTTTGTGTATATAAGTGAAGCTCTTATTCATTTTAAAAGGTTGACAATGTTCATCACTAAAACATCCCAACATTGGTGAATAAACCTTACTTGCACCAAATTTACATGCTACAACATGCTTAAATAAGCAAACATGTAATAAATTATTGGTCACAGAATCATCACCAAGATTAGAGGTCATATCAAAATGATTAAACATTGGTTCTTTTGCATCAACAGTTAATTCAATGGGTGCACTGAAAATTGTTGGTATTTCAGTTGTTTGATCACATGATGCATTCATGACAGTAACACAGTTCTCTAAAATAGATGATGTGCCCAAATCAATAGGTAACTCAACACATGATGTATTCAAGTTAACTAGGCATATATCATTCTCATGTGAAAGTGAAAAATATGTACCGTTGTCATTACCTCTTATGATCAACTCAGATGATGTAGGCACTCCCGGTGGTGATGTGTCACATAGTGGAGATGATGTAGTCCTCGCAACAATGGATAAGATGCAAATTGGATCAAGCGAAGATGTGAACAATCTCAACTATGATTATGACAATGAACGGTGGGTAGCACGTGGTGGAAATTGATGGATGGGTGGTGGACAACAGAAGGGATAACGATGCAGTGGCGGCGTGACTAATGTGAACGGAACTCGAAACTCTAAATGAACTAGACACTTAGACCAGCAACTCGACACGACGATGCAACCAATAATTCAACTATGCAAGCAATGAAAAGAATATTGCAAAGGTTCGGACTTGCTTGGACAAAGGATAAATAGATCTAACTTTTTTGTGTGTTCTTCTTGGACAATAGGTAAGAAAATAAATCTAATCTAAGAAAATTCAAAATTCTCACCAAGCAACCTGACAACTGATACCACTTGATAGAGGCGAGGGTGTCCCGATCTTCCGATGAGATGATAACTGTCGATTTGGTTGAGTCGACTTTGACGATCTGACTACAAACGTGCACGACGTTGCGCCTTAGCAACCGCTAAACCATCTCCGAGAGGTTATTGACCACGCTGGAGCACGATCACCTGACCACGAAGGTCTATTCCTGCACACAATCGAAGAACAAGCAAGAATATGATAATGCAATCTAAATATTGCGAATATAGATGAAGTGTTGATAAAGGTGGGGATCCAAAAGCGGTCTTGGTCTGGTCGTTGGACCCAAACGAAGTACACGAAGTTGCAATGGCTAACTTTTGACTAAACAAATCCCAAGCAAAAAGCTACTAGATTGATCTATTTATATAAGAGCAAGGGGTGGTGGACAAGGAGGTAGGAGGACGTACCAAGGCTGCCTAAAACTAACCCTTGGTCATACAAGGCCAATGGGCCCAAGTGGAGGTGATGCAACACCTTTGGACTTGTAGTTTGACTCGGATTTTGCTTCAGCGTTAGATTGTTTTGTCGATAACTCAATGCTCTGGATGAATTTGAAGGTGAATCCAATTAGGTTGGAAAGAGCATGAAATCTACTTTCCAACAAAAAAAGAATCACCCAATTCGGAGTCCGTATGAAAGAGTTCTTGCCATTTTGAGTTAGGTATGTCCGTGTAGTCCGAATCTGAGTACAGAACATGAGAGACTTTGACTCTATCTTCTCTTGGGCCAAAAGTGACGTGAGAGAACTTTTTGAACAGGAAGTAAGCATCTCTTTCTCCCTTATCTTCATATGTGGATTGTACAAATGTCCCATACACCTGCAATTAGACATGACACAAAAGTTTGTGAAGTATTTTTGTCCTGGATGACATAAATAAATTATTGTGTAGTTTGCACTAGAAATCACCTCACAAATATACATGTATGCAATATTTTTGGTCGTATTCAAGGTAGTCATGTCCCCATCAACACTTGAAACTGAAAACTGCAGTTTGCACTTTGCTAACAAATAAATAATTAATAATGCTTCAAGATAAGATAATCATATGTGTTGGGCTTTGTTAAGTAATCTTCAGAAGCTAATAGAGACCGGTCCGTAGAGAGCATGCAAAAACTCTAGGCAAGATAACATAGTCATGTGTACTAACTTTACATAATGGAAAAAGGTAAACAAACTGAAGGGTTCAGTTGAGCAGATTGCACATCAAAAGATATATATGTGTGGCATTGAACTATGAAGTAGAATGCCAAATACCAAATATTAAGAATTCATAAACTATTGCGGTCCCATAGGACATTGCCAATTTAGTTTATTTGTCCTCTTGGAAGTGACTCCTCACATTTTCTGCTCTACCTATAGAAGCAACCCCATAGGACATTGCTTACTTTCTGATGAATAAAATATACATACAGGAAAACGTACATACAATAGTAGTGGGAAGGATAAGAAGGAATCGCTCGTTGTTCTGCTGCAGCATAGGTGGACGGATCAGCATGCACTGGCGGCTGTGCAGCCTATGTGGAGGTAGCCCAAGTTGGGCGCGGCTAGCTGCCGGGTAGCAGCACGGTCCAGATGCTTGAGCTCATCCTCTTGTTGCAGATCTGCAGCCCTGCCCGACATCGCACCAGTGGCTGGTCTGATTCTGGTGGCGCCGACCAGAACCAATCTCCCCAACGGCGTCAGAGCTCCCTTGGCCGAAATAGAGTCAGAGACAGAATGTAAGGAGCATGGCTCCACGGCAGCCATCTCGACTACACGGACATCTAGGAGGATGTAGGAAAATATGACTTGAAGATCAGAGAAACAAATCTGGTACTAACGTGAGAGGGAGGAAAAGGTCACTACAGAGGGAGCACCCATCTATCCCCGACCAAACCTCGCAACCTTCGCTACTCTGTCGCTTCGCTCACCCATAGCCACTCATACCATGGAAGAGAGATATTTGTAGAGCCGAGGAGAAGAAGGATCTGGAAGGGGAAGAGATTGGGTGGGGGGTAGGAATGGCCATGAGGACACGGAGGGCCCGACGTGGAGTAGTAGTGGGGAGTAGAGGATAAGAAGCGATGCGTCATCAGCCACAGAACAACGGGAACTTGTCGACGGCCGAAACTGTCGCTCAATATCCTTCGCTACTCTAGCTATTTATATTGGAGGGGTAGCGGGGAGTCGATGACAAGAGGCGATAAATCATCGGTTACAGAACAACAGGAAGTTGAGCCAATACTAAATTAAATCACACCATTTACTTTAAAAAAGTCACACCATTAACTGAAACAGAGAAAAAATGAATTGCCTACATGGCTGGCTGTTGACGTGGAAGGCTGTTGATGTGGATAGGCTGCATGTTAAGTTAATTAGGTTAGTGTGGATGAACTTCTTAAGTACATAGGATTTCATCTTGTACTGTGTGTGCTAGCTATTGATCCAGGGACTAGCACGGTAAGCACAGAGACTCGGATCTTATCAGGTTCGATCGTTACACCTATGAACCAAAGAGGCCTGAAATGACTGGAATTTGTCCATATGAAAAGACTATAAAATTGCACACAAAAGATAAATAAAAAATCTCCTTTGCAGAACCCAAGTACAACGAGCAAAGACGTATACAGGCGCAGTTACTTGCATACAATTCGGTACTCTCTCCCTTCACAAAGCCCCGAATTACTTGTCTTGTACTCTCTTCGTAATTAATATAAGTTTTTTAACACTACATAGGGAGTATTTATATAGATACAGATGTATCTAGGCACGTTTTAGTGTTTAGATACATCCGTATGTGGAAAAAATCAAAGTCAAATAATTGAGGACGAAGATAATATAAGATGTTTTGAATATTTAATTGAAGGAAATATGCCCTATATGCAATAATAGAGTTGTTATTTTATATTTCCTTATTCATGCTAGAATTCTATTGATCGGAAACCTTAATACTTGTGTGAATACATAAACAAACACCATGTCCCTAGTGAGCCTCTACTAGACTAGCTCGTTGGTCAAAGATGGTTAAGGTTTCCTAACCATTGACATGATTTGTCATTTGATAACGAGACCACATCATTAGGAGAATGATGTGATGGACCAGACCCATCCATTAGCTTAGCATAATGATCGTTCAGTTTTATTGCTATTGCTTTCTTCATGTCAAATACATATTCCTTCGACTATGAGATTATGCAACTCCCGGATTCCAGAGGAATGCCTTATGTGCTATCAAGCGTCTCAACATAACTGGCTGATTATAAATATGCTCTACAGGTATCTCCGAAGGTGTTTGTTGAGTTGGCATAGATCAAGATTAGGATTTGTCACTCCGAGTATCAGAGAGGTATCTCTGGGCCCTCTCGGTAAGACACATCATAAGCCTGCAAGCAAACGACTGAGGAGTTAGTCACGAGATGATGTATTACAGAACGAGTAAAGAGATGTAACACCCTCAATGCGACTATAGCTCCCACGTGTCGAGGCACGACTTAGAGACATAATCGCATTGAAGGCATATGTCGCAAGTTAGGCAATCTTCACAACATCCCATGTAATATATAGATAATAAAAGGGGAGATAACATAGTTGGCTTACACTCGCCACGTCAATCAAGTACATAAATAACATTACATCATCCAAACACTCATGGCCCGACTACGACGCCAAAATAAAAGATAACCCAACATGCGACACGGTCCCGATCACCCCCAACTGCGCACCACTACTGATCATCAGGAAAGGAAACATAGTAACGTTGAGAGTCCTCGTCGAACTCCCACTTGAGCTCAAGCGCGTCACCTGGAGCGGAATCATCACGCCCTGCATCTGGTGTAATAGTAATCTGTGAGCCACAGGGACTCAGCAATCTCGCACCCTCGCGGTCAAGACTATTTAAGCTTATAGATATGGCAAGGTAAATATGTGGAGCTGCAGCAAGCGACTAGCAGATATGGTGGCTATCATGTTCGCAAAAGAGAGTGAGAAGAGGAGGCAACGCGCGAGCGAGTAATCTAGAGAACAACCTGCGCAAGCATTACTCCAACACCGGGTCCACTTCCCGGACTCCGCCGACAAGAGACCATCACAGTAACTCACACTGTTGATTCATTTTAATTAAGTTAAGGTTCAAGTTATCTACAACCGGACATTAACAAATTCCCATCTGCCCATAACCGCGGACATGGCTTTCGAAAGTTCAAATCCCTACAGGGGAGTCCCAACTTAGCCCATGACAAGCTCTCACGGTTAACGAAGGAATAGACCTCCTCCCGAGACGTTCCGATCAGACTCGGTATCTCGGTTCTTCAAGACACTTCGACAGGTTAAAACAAGTCCAGCAACACCGCCCGAATGTGCCGACAAATCCCGATAGGAGCTGCACATATCTCGTTCTCAGGGCACACTCAGATAAGACATCCTACGAGTAAAACCAACCCTCAAGTTGCCCCGAGGTGGCCCCGCAGCCTACTCGGTCGGACCAACACTCAGAGGAGCACTGGCCCGGGGGGGGGGGGGTTAAAATAAGATGACCCTCGGGCTCCGGAAACCCAAGGGAAAATGAGGCTAGGTGGCAAATGGTAAAACAAAGGTTGGGCATTGCTGGAAAAGCTTTAATCAAGGCGAACTATCAAGGGGTTGCCATTATAACCCAACCGCGTAAGGAACGCAAAAATCCGGGAACATAACACCGATATGACGGAAACTAGGGCGGCAAGAGTGGAACAAAACACTAGGCGAGAGGCCGAGCCTTCCACCCTTTACCAAGTATATAGATGCATTAAGATAACAAGATAATATAATGATATCCGAACAAGTAAAATAATGTTCCAACAAGGAACGGTCTCCAATCTTCACCTGCAACTAGCAACGCTATAAGAGGGGCTGAGCAAAGTGGTAACATAGCCAATCAACGGTTTGCTAGGACATGGTGGGTTAGAGGTTTGCCATGGAAATTTGGGAGGCTTGAAAGCAAGTGGTAGGCATCGTAGCATTGTCATAGCAAAAGAGCGAGCAATCTAGCATAGCAAAGATAGTAGTGATTTCGAGGGTATGATCATCTTGCCTGCAAAGTTGTCAGAGTTGACTGGATCCTCGAAAGCAAACTCAATGGGCTCCTCGTTAGCGAACTCGTCTCTCGGCTCTACCCAAACAAGACAAACAAGCAACAAGGACACAATCAACCACGTGCAAGGATCAAACAATATGATGCAAGGATGGTATGCTATGCGGGATGCGATGCGGGATGCATATGCAAGATTTGACAAGGAATGCATGAACCTGGCCTCAACTTGGAAATCCAAGTGTGCCACTGGAAAGATGAGATGAAATCGCTTGAAAACGATATAGAGAACACCAGAATCGGAGTTACGGTTTGGAAATGGCAAGCAAATCAAATATGACCACGTTCTGCGATTTACAGCAAGTAGCCATCTAAATGCAATGCGATGAACATGCTACAGCACCCAAACATGAGAACAAAATACATGGCAGGGATGCATTCAAGATGCTTAACAAAAGTCTAGCACTGAGCTACGGCCAATTCATCCATTAACAGGTTCAAATAAGCATGACAAAAATGCATATGGTAAACAGATCTCAGACTTAGCGAAATTAACACTTGTCTGGAATTTCAGATCAGGTAGCACTCTTCGGAGCAACAAAACTACATGCTACAGGGCCTGAACATGGCAAAGTAAAACATGGCATGGAGCTACTCAAAAAGCTTAACAAAAGTACCTTAGTGACCTTGAGCCAAAAGGGATCAGAAAACACATTTGCAAGCATGTGAACATGGCAAAAGCATAATCAGTTCTCAGACTTAGTGAAAACTGGCACATGCTGAAAACAGATATCAAGTAGGTATGTTTACGAGCTTGATGCACTCACTACGGAGCAAGTCATGAAAATCTAAGCATACATCCATTAAGAATACACAAATGCAAGCTAGACATGGCAAGAACAATAACGGAGCATGCACGGATCAACTACAACATCCTCGGCAAAATCCCTAACAAGTAGACAATCTGCCCAGATTCACGAAGTAGCAAAAGTAGAGCTCGATTGACTCAAGCTAAGGTGCTCCATAATTGCAAACAAAGACATGGATGGATATAGAACTACAAGATTAACAAAACACCCTTACTGATCATACTCAAAAGAGGCACGAATCACTAGGAAACAACATGAACATATGGCATCATGAGAAAAACAGATCAAGGACTTAGTGGAAATGCTAAG
Source organism: Triticum aestivum (assembly GCF_018294505.1). Taxonomy (NCBI): domain Eukaryota; kingdom Viridiplantae; phylum Streptophyta; class Magnoliopsida; order Poales; family Poaceae; genus Triticum; species Triticum aestivum. The sequence continues at coordinate 291,145,215 of NC_057800.1, forward strand.
TCCCTGAAATCAGCATTACCAAGTGCCCCACTTTGCAAGCTTGTGCTAGTCACCACACACATCACAAAAATACATGGGTTGCACCTCTGGAAAGATGACAAAACCCTTAACAAAACATATGCAGAGCTCATGGGCATATCATGCACACAATAATCATGGCAAAAATGACAAATATCTAAATGGAGTAGCAGATCTGACAATTATCTCAAGTAGCACTCTTCTAACAGCATTTCGGGCATTAAGATAAACTCAGATGAAAATGATGCAATGGAATGAAATGATGTACTCTTTGAGGCGAACATTTTGATATGCTATATGCTCAAAACAGAGCTACGTATGAGGAGTTACGATGCCATGAACAGGAGCATATGGATCTGAGAATTTGGGGACTTAGTCGAAATCTCACCCTCGAGTCTAGGGTTGACCCGGCACGGTTTACGAGGTGGTGACGGATCTGACCGGACTTCGACGGGAGCTTGCCGGGGAAGTGGTCGGACGGAGGCCGGGGAGGGCGGATCCGGTCGCCGGCGAGCAGATCGGCCGGATCCGGGCAACGCCGGCGAGGGGAGACGGCGGGGCGGCGAGCACCGGGCGGCGGGGCGGTGCAGCCCGAGTGCCGGAGGGCAGCGCTGGCCGAGGACGGCGGGGTCGCGGTGGAAGGTCGCCGGCCGGCGGTGCCGATGGCCTCGGGTGGCCGGACGCGAGGAGGATGGCGGCGGCTTCGGGCGAGAGGAGGCCGGGCGATGTGGGCCGAGGAGGGCCCCTCGCGGGCTTCGGCCGGCCGCGGTGGGAGGCGCCAGCGGAGCGACACGTGGCAGCCTACGAGTGGCTGCGGGCGGCGGCGGAGAGGCGTCTGACGCAGGCAGACATGTCCGGCGCGGCGCGAGGAGGATTTCTCGGGTTAGGGGGAGAAGAGACCCGGGATTTGAGGAGGGGGTTCTATTTATAGGCATAGGAGGAGCTAGGAGAGTCCAAATGAGGTGCGGTTTTCGGCCACGCGATCATGATCGAACAATATAGATGATGGAGAAGGTTTAGGTGGGTTTTGGGCCAAAATGGAGGGGTGTTGGGCAGCAACACACATGAGGCCTTTTCGGTCCCTCGGTTAACTGTTGGAGTATCAAACGAAGTCCAAATGGTACGAAACTTGACAGGCGGTCTACCGGTAGTAAACCAAGGCCGCTTGGCATGTCTCGGTCCAATCCGGAAATGTTTAATCCCCACACAGAAAGAAAGGTAGAAATGACCACCGTAGGAGAACGAAGCGCCGAAATGCAAAACGGACAACGGGGAAAATGCTCGAATGCATGAGATGAACACGTATGCAAATGCAATGCACATGATGACATGATATGAGATGCATTACAACGATAACAACACACGGAGACAAAGACCCGAACCCGAGAAAATAAAATAACTTAAAGCAGAAACGGCAAGAGTTGGAGTACATATTGGGAAAGTCATATCCGGGGTGTTACAACACTCCACCACTACGAAAGGATCTTGTCCCGAGATCTAGGACTGAAAGAACACCGAGAACTCCGAACGAAGGTGATCCTCGCGTTCCTAGATAGCTTCATGGTTGGAATGGTGTGACCACTTGACTTTGTGGAATTTGATTGACTTGTTGCGAGTCTTGCATTCAGTCTCTTCAAGAATAGCAACTGGGTGCTCATGATAGTAGAGATCTTCTTGGAGCTCAATGTCCTCGAAGTTGACGGTGTGGTCAGGAGTCTTGAAGCACTTTCGGAGTTGAGAGACATGGAACACATCATGAACATTTGCAAAGTTTGAAGGAAGGTCGAGTTGATAGGCGAGATCGCCTCTCTTGCTGACAATCTTGAAAGGTCCCACGTATCTAGGGGCAAGCTTCCCTTTGATACCGAAGCGATGAGTACTTTTCATAGGAGAGACGCGGAGGTAAACATGATCTCCGATCTCGAAAGCCAAATCACGGTGCTTACTGTCATAGTAGCTCTTCTGACGGGATTGGGCTGCTTTGAGGTTATCTCGAATGACTTTGCACATTTCCTCTGCCTCTGTGATTAAGTCATTTCCCAAAAGCTGACGTTCACCGGTTTTAGACTAGTTGAGAGGGGTACGGCACTTCCTGCCATACATAATTTCAAATGGGGCCTTGCCCGAACTTGCTTGAAAACCGTTGTTGTAGGAGAATTCAGCATAAGGAAGACAATCCTCCCACTTCATGCCGAAGGAGATCACACAAGCCCTGAGCATATCTTCAAGAATCTGGTTGACACGCTCGACTTGGCCGCTAGTTTGAGGATGGAAAGCTGTGCTGAAGTGGATGTTGGTGCCCATGGCCTTCTGAAAAGAATCCCAAAACTTGGAGGTAAAGATGCTGCCACGGTCTGAAGAGATCACTTGTGGAATACCGTGCAGAGAGACAATTCGAGAGGTGTAGAGTTCCGCCAATTGAGCTGCAGTGATTGACTCTTTGATAGGCAGAAAGTGAGCCACTTTAGTGAGTTTGTCGATGACAACGAATATAGCATCATTCCCACGCTTGGACTTTGGAAACCCAGTCACGAAGTCCATCTCAATGTGGTCAAACTTCCATTCTGGAATGGCAAGAGGTTGGAGGAGACCAGCTGGCCTTTGGTGTTCTGCCTTCACTCTTCTGCAGACATCACACTCATTCACGAATTGAGAAATCTCGCGCTTCATTCGAGTCCACCAATAAGCCTGCTTGAGGTCCTGATACATCTTCGTGCTCCCAGGGTGGATGGAGAGGAGAGAATTGTGAGCCTCGTTCATGATCACTTTATGAAGGTCACCTTTGGGCACGACAATACGATCCTCGAAGAAGAGAGTATCCTTGTCATCAAGGCGGTAGCACTTGTACTTGGGTTGACTCTTGGCAATCCCAATCTTCACCTTTTTCACCATAGCATCAAGAAGCTGAGCTTGGCGAATCTGGTCTTCCAAGGTAGGAGAGACTTGAAGGTTGGCGAGGAAACCTTGAGGAACAACTTGCAGATTAAGTTTGCGGAAAGCTTCACAAAGCTCGGGTTGATAAGGCTTGAGAATCAGGCTATTGCAATAAGCCTTCCTGCTCAATGCGTCAGCAATCACATTGGCCTTGCCTGGAGTATACTCGATACTTGGATTATACTCTTGAATCATTTCGACCCATCGAGTTTGCCTGAGGTTGAGATTAGGCTGAGTGAAGATGTACTTGAGACTCTTGTGATCAGTGAAAATGTCCACTTTTCTTCCCAATAAGAGATGTCTCCAAGTCAAAAGAGCATGCACAACTGCCGCCAACTCAAGATCATGAGTGGGGTAGTTCTTCTCATTAGGCTTCAATTGGAGAGAGGTATAAGCCACAACTTTCTTCTCTTCCATCAACACTGCGCCAAGACCTTGGAGAGAGGCATCACAAAAGACCTCGTACGGCTTGGATTCATCAGGCGGAGTCAGAACTGGAGCGGTGATCAATTTCTCTTTCAAAGTGTTGAAAGCAATGTCACACTCCGAAGACCAAACGTACTTGACGTGCTTCTGGAGAATATTTGAGAGAGGCTTCGCGATCTTAGAAAAGTTTTCAACGAATCTTCGACAATAGCTTGCGAGACTGAGGAAGCTACGGAGTTGCTTCACGTTCTGAGGAGGTTCCCAATTCACAATTGCAGACACCTTCTCAGGATTCACCGCAATGCCCTTAGCAGAGATGATATGGCCAAGATAAAGAACCTCATCGAGCCAAAATTCGCACTTGGAGAACTTGGCGTAGAACTGGTGTTCCCTCAACTTATCGAGTACCAAACGCAAGTGCTTGGCATGATCTTCCTTGTTCTTCGAGAAAACCAGAATGTCGTCAAGATAGACCAAAACGAAGTCATTGGTGTAGGCGTTGAAGATGAAGTTCATCATACGAGAGAACGTCGGAGGAGCGTTGACGAGGCCAAAAGACATGACAATGTATTCATATGACCCATAGCTTGTCCTGAAAGCCGTCTTGGGAATATCTTGCTCACGGATTCGAATCTGATGATAACCCATATGGAGATCAAGCTTGGAGAATACTTGGGCACCTTTGAGTTGTTCGAACAGCTCGTTGATGTTGGGAAGTGGGTATTTGTTCTTGATGGTCTTCTTGTTCAATGGAAGGTAATCAACACAAAGTCGGTCCGTTCCATCCTTCTTCTTCACAAAAAGAACACCACAACCCCACGGAGAAGAACTAGGCCGGATGAGACCCATTTTCTCTTGAATATCGAGTTGCTTCTTTAGCTCCTTCAACTCTTCAGGTCCGAGCTTGTAAGGACGCTTGCACACAGGTTCCGTACCAGGCTCAAGATCAATAACAAATTCAAGTGGCCGATGCGGAGGCATTCCTGGAAGCTCTTCTAGAAAGATGTCTTGATATTCGCAAACGACTGGAATCTGCGAGATAGCATCCAGTTCACCCTTCTCATTGAGAGAAAACAGACGGATGGTATTATCCTGAGCGGCAAAGACAATTACATCCTCAGACGAATGAGTCAATTGAATCTGCCTGGCTGCACAATCAAGATGTGCCTTGTGCTTAGAAAGCCAATCCATCCCGAGAATAAGATCAATATCCGAGTTACCAAGAACCATTGGAGACGAAAGAAACTTGTAATCGCCCAACGTGATAGTAACATTCGGAGCCATCATTTGGTGTTCATGAACAAACCCAGAGAAGAAACCACTATCGGCTTAGGCAAATCAATAGTATGCACATCATGCATAGATGCAAAAGGCTTTGATAAAAATGATAAGGATGCACCAGTGTCAAAAAGAACTCTTGCGGGAATATCATTAACAGGAAGGTTACCCATGATCACATCTGGCGAGTCCTCTGCCTGAGCTGCATTCAGCAAGTTGACCTTGGCAGACTTGGTGTTATGCTTGACCATAGCTGTACTTGCAGATCTCATAGGAGGAGGAGGAGGAAGACGCCTCTAACTGAGACACTTGTTGGCATAGTGACCCTTCTGTTGGCACTTGTTGCACGTGACCTCTGAAAGCGGACGGTGATACGGAGCACTCGATCTTGGAGCTTGAGATGAAGTCTTGTTCTGAAAGCCAGGGTTGGGTGGGTGGGAAGATCCACTGCCACCTTTGCTCTTCTGATAGGCTGACGAAATGGAGGAGGAGGAAGCCAATACTTCTGCTGCTTGGCCACTTGAGTAGAGGAAGAAGGAGTAGCATCTCTGACTCGCTTCTTGGAAGCATCACACCTCAATTGAGCAGCCTCTAGCTTCAATGCCATGTTGTAGAACTCATCGTATCTCAAGGGCTCGAAGAGAACAAGAGCTAGCTGAATTTCTTCTCTGAGACCACCCCTGAACTGGTATATCATGCTCTTCTCATCAGGGACGTCCTGCTTGGCAAAGCGGGCGAGCTTCTGAAACAACTTGTTGTAGTCATAGACAGACAAAGAGCCTTGCTTCAGGTTGCGGAATTCCTCACGCTTGCTTTCAACCACGCTCTGAGGGATATGGTGAGCTCCGAAATCTTGACGGAATTCATCCCAGGTAATCACACGTCCACCTCTGAAATCCTTGTACTGTTGGAACCATTCTGCAGGTTGATCTTTGAGTTGGAAGGGAGCGAACTTGACAAAGTCCTCAGGCCTGACGTTACTGCACTCGAAATGCTTGCACAGATCCATGAGCCAATCGTCAGCATCGGTTGCCTCAACACAATTGCTGAAAGTCTTTGGCCCGTTATCAAGGAACTGGTTGAGTGTAGCAAAGTGATTCTGATTGTTGCCTTGATTCCCTTCGTTTCCTTGATTGCGCTCTTGGAGAATTTGCATGATCAACTGTGTGTTTGCATTGGTTGCGGCCATCACAGCTTGCCATGCCTCCGGAGGAGGTGGAGGTGGTGGCGGATCTTGATTCTGATTCTGATTGGTGCTCTTAGCGGGAGCCATCCTGAAGAGGTTGACCACCGTTAGCACATGGACAGATAAAATGAAGCTGAATCCAACGGAATGAAAATTGCAACATATAGTCTTCACATCCGAACAAAATGAACGAATGCATTCCTCTTGAAATGGTCACATATCCATAAATTGAGAAGCCACGTAGAATTTAGGTAGAGAAATAAATCAACAAGGTACGGATCAAGAACGAATACTCGGTAAGAAATCCCAATCTCAAACCAAATATCCGTGGAAGAAGAACTAGAGCTACGAGAATTCCCACCTATGAAACTCCTGAACCTTTCTGGTTATGCAATCAGGTGTTGGGGATACAGGGGAAGCATAACATCTCACCCAAATCTAGCAATTCCTACATCCAGCTGTATCCATCCTTCAACACATAACCAAGAAAAACTTCGGAAACCATCTACCTCAACATTCGAAAAGTATCCGTTATACAAGTTATGGCGATACTCCCGAACTCCCGCCCCAGTACTGGGTGGCGTCGAGGTTATCTCACCAACGAACTGCATAAAAGAGATTTTCGATGTCCGCGTACTAAACTCAGGTATTCCAGAACTGCAACGATAAAATTATGACGACAACACCTCAGAGCTCAACTCCCCGGGACACTTCCACAAAACCCCTGACAGGAGGCACCAAGACAATGTTCTCATCATAAAACTATCGGAACGATTCCAAGATACCCGCATGATCCTAAATTTTTTTTAGTGAAATTTGAGAAGAGAAGAGTCAAAACTCTACGTCAGGATGCCTTACCAGAGCGATGAGGAGACTGGGAAGTAAAAAGAATTCCTAAACTCTCCGATATATAATTCCTAAATGACTCAAAACATTTTCTAGACACAACTCGACTGCTAAAAACGATCAATCAGTGGGGGCTCCTAAGGTCGGGGAAGGATCTGATTACCAACTTGTAACACCCTCGATGCAACTATAGCTCCCACATGTCGAGGCACGCCTTAGAGACATAATCGCAGTGAAGGCATATGTCGCAAGTTAGGCAATCTTCACAACATCCCATGTAATATATAGATAATAAAAGGGGAGATAACATAGTTGGCTTACACTCGCCACGTTAATCAGGTACATAAATAGCATTACATCATCCAAACACTCATGGCCCAACTACGGCGCCAAAATAAAAGATAACCCAACATGCGACACGGTCCCGATCACCCCCAACTGGGCACCACTACTGATCATCAGGAAAGGAAACATAGTAACATTGAGAGTCCTCGTCGAACTCCCACTTGAGCTCAAGCGGGTCACCTGGAGCGGAATCATCAGGCCCTGCATCTGGTGTAATAGTAATCTGTGAGCCACAGGGACTCAGCAATCTCGCACCCTCGCGATCAAGACTATTTAAGCTTATAGGTATGGCAAGGTAAATATGTGGAGCTGCAGCAAGCGACTAGCAGATATGGTGGCTATCCTGTTCGCAAAAGAGAGTGAGAAGAGGAGGCAACGCGCGAGCGAATAATCTAGAGAACAACCTGCGCAAGCATTACTCCAACACCGGGTCCACTTCCCGAACTCCGCCGAGAAGAGACCATCACAGTAACTCACACTGTTGATTCATTTTAATTAAGTTAAGGTTCAAGTTATCTACAACCGGACATTAACAAATTCCCATCTGCCCATAACCGCGGACATGGCTTTCGAAAGTTCAAATCCCTGCAGGGGAGTCCCAACTTAGCCCATGACAAGCTCTCACGGTCAACGAAGGAATAGACCTCCTCCCGAGACGTTCCGATCAGACTCGGTATCTCGGTTCTTCAAGACACTTCGACAGGTTAAAACAAGTCCAGCAACACCGCCCGAATGTGCCGACAAATCCCGATAGGAGCTGCACATATCTCGTTCTCAGGGAACACTCAGATGAGACATCCTACGAGTAAAACCAACCCTCAAGTTGCCCCGAGGTGGCCCCGCAGTCTACTCGGTCGGACCAACACTCAGAGGAGCACTGGCCCCGGGGGGGGGGGGGGTTAAAATAAGATGACCCTCGGCCTCCGGAAACCCAAGGGAAAAAGAGGCTAGGTGGCAAATGGTAAAACCAAGGTTGGGCATTGCTGGAAAAGCTTTAATCAAGGCGAACTATCAAGGGGTTCCCATTATAACCCAACCGCGTAAGGAACGCAAAAATCCGGGAACATAACACCGATATGACGGAAACTAGGGCGGCAAGAGTGGAACAAAACACTAGGCGAGAGGCCGAGCCTTCCACCCTTTACCAAGTATATAGATGCATTAAGATAACAAGATAATATAATGATATCCCAACAAGTAAAATAATGTTCCAACAAGGAACGGTCTCCAATCTTCACCTACAACTAGCAACGCTATAAGAGGGGCTGAGCAAAGAGGTAACATACCCAATGAGCGGTTTGCTAGGACATGGTGGGTTAGAGGTTTGACATGGCAATTTGGGAGGCTTGAAAGCAAGTGGTAGGCATCATAGCATTGGCATAGCAAAAGAGCGAGCAATCTAGCATAGCAAAGATAGTAGTGATTTCGAGGGTATGATCATCTTGCCTACAAAGTTGTCAGAGTTGACTGGATCCTCGAAAGAAAACTCAATGGGCTCCTCGTTAGCAAACTCGTCTCTCGGTTCTACCCAAACAAGACAAACAAGCAACAAGGACACAATCAACCACGTGCAAGGATCAAACAATATGATGCAAGGATGGTATGCTATGCGGGATGCATATGCAAGATTTGACAAAGAATGCATGAACCTGGCCTCAACATGGAAATCCAAGTGTGCCACTGGAAAGATGAGATGAAATCGCTTGAAAACGATATAAAGAAGGCCGGAATCTAGTTACGGTTTGGAAATGGCAAGCAAATCAAATATGACCACGTTCTGCGATTTACAGCAAGTAGCCATCTAAATGCAATGAGATGAACGTGCTACAGCACCCAAACATGACAACAAAATATATGGCAGGGATGCATTCAAGATGCTTAACAAAAGTCTAGCACTGAGCTACGGCCAATTCATCCATTAACAAGTTCAAACAAGCATGACAAAAATGCATATGGTAAACAGATCTCAGACTTAGCGAAATTAACACTTGTCTGGAATTTCAGATCAGGTAGCACTCTTCGGAGCAACAAAACTACATGCTACAGGGCCTGAACATGGAAAAGTAAAACATGGCATGGAGCTACTCAAAAGCTTAACAAAAGTCCCTTAGTGACCTTGAGCCAAAAGGGATCAGAAAACACATTTGCAAGCATGTGAACATGGCAAAAGCATAATCAGTTCTCAGACTTAGTGAAAACTGGCACATGCTGAAAACAGATATCAAGTAGGTATGTTTACGAGCTCGATGCACTCACTATGGAGCAAGTCATGAAAATCTAAGCATACATCCATCAAGAATACACAAAATGCAAGCTAGACATGGCAAGAACAATAAGATAGCATGCACGGATCAACTACAACATCCTCGGCAAAATTGCTAACAAGTAGACAATCTGCCCAGATTCACGAAGTAGGAAAAGTAGAGCTCGATTGACTCAAGCTAGGGTGCTCCATAATTGCAAACAAAGACATGGATGGATAGAGCACTACAAGATTAACAAAACACCATCACTGATCATCCTCAAAAGAGGCACGGATCATTAGGAAACAACATGAACATATGGCATCATGAGAAAAACAGATCAAGGACTTAGTGGAAATGCTAAGTCCCTGAAATCAGCATTACCAAGTGCCCCACTTTGCAAGCTTGTGCTAGTCACCACACACATCACAAAAATACATGGGTTGCACCTCTGGAAAGATGACAAAACCCTTAACAAAACATATGTAGAGCTCATGGGCATATCATGCACACAATAATCATGGCAAAAATAACAAATATCTAAATGGAGTAGCAGATCTGACAATTATCTCAAGTAGCACTCTCCTAACAGCATTTTGGGCATCAAGATGAACTCAAATGAAAATGATGCAATGGAATGAAATGATGTACTCTCTGAGGCGAACATTTTGATATGCTATATGCTCAAAACGGAGCTACGGATGAGGAGTTACGATGCCATGAACAAGAGCATATGGATCTGAGAATTTGGGGACTTAGTCGAAATCTCACCCTCGAGTCTAGGGTTGACCCGGCACGGTTTATGAGGTGGCGACGGATCTGACCGGACTTCGACGGGAGCTTGCCAGGGAAGTGGTCGGACGGAGGCCGGGGAGGGCGGATCCGGTCGACGGCGAGCAGATCGGCTGGATCCAGGCTACGCCGGCGAGGGGAGACGGCGGGGCGGCGGGGCGGTGCAGCCCGAGCGCCGGAGGGCGGCGCTGGCCGAGGACGGCGGGGTCGCGGTGGAAGGTCGCCGGCCGGTGTCGATGGCGGGTGGCGGCGCCGATGGCCTCGGGTGGCCGGACACGAGGAGGATGGCGGCGGCTTCGGGCGAGAGGAGGCGGGGCGATGTGGGCCGAGGAGGGCCGCTCGCGGGCTTCGGCGGGCCGCGGTGGGAGGCGCCGGCGGAGCGACACGTGGCAGCCTACGAGTAGCTGCAGGCGGTGGCGGAGAGGCGTCCGATGCAGGCGGACATGTCCGGCGCGGCGCGAGGAGGATTTCTAGGGTTAGGGGGAGAAGAGACCCGGGATTTGAGGAGGGGGTTCTATTTATAGGCCTAGGAGGAGCTAGGAGAGTCCAAATGAGGTGCGGTTTTCGGCCACGCGATCGTGATCGAACGATATAGATGATGGAGAAGGTTTAGGTGGGTTTTGGGCCAAAATGGAGGGGTGTTGGGCTGCAACACACAGGAGGCCTTTTCGGTCCCTCGGTTAACCGTTGGAGTATCAAACGAAGTCCAAATGGTACGAAACTTGACAGGCGGTCTACCGGTAGTAAACCAAGGTCGCTTGGAAAGTCTCGGTCCAATCCGGAAATGTTTAATCCCCACACACGAAAGAAAGGTAGAAATGACCACCGTAGGAGAACGAAGCGCCGGAATGCAAAACGGACAACGGGGAAAATGCTCGAATGCATGAGATGAACATGTATGCAAATGCAATGCACATGATGACATGATATGAGATGCATGACAACGCTAACAATACACGGAGACAAAGACCCAAACCCGAGAAAATAAAATAACTTAAAGCCGGAAACGGCAAGAGTTGGAGTACATATTGGGAAAGTCATATCCGGGGTGATACAAGAGATTTGCCGGTAATGAGATTGAACTAGGTATAAAGACACCGATGATCGAATCTCGGGCAAGTAGCATACCGATGGACAAAGGGAATTACGTATGTTGTCATAACGGTTCGACCGATAAATATCTTCATAGAATATGTAGGAGTCAATATGGGCATCCAGGTTCCTGTATTGGTTATTAACCAGAGAGATGTCTTGGTCATGTCTACATAGTTCTCGAACCCGTAGGGTCCGCACGCTTAACGTTCGATGATGATATAGTATTATATGAGTTATGTGATTTGGTGAAGAATGTTTTTCGGAGTCCTAGATGAGATCATGGACATGACGAGGAGTCTCAAAATGGTCGAGAGGTAAATATTGATATATAGGACAATGGTATTCAGACACCGGAAGTGTTTCGGGGGGTACCGGGTACTTATCGGGTCACCGAAAGGGGTTCCGGGCACCCCCGGCAAAAAATATGGGCCTTATGGGGCAAGAGGGGAAACACACCAGCCACAAGGGGCTGGTGCGCCCCCATATGGGCCAGCCTAAGGAGGAGAAGGAAAGTGGAGAAGGGAAAGGAAAGTGTGGATTAGGATTCTAACTTCCTTCCCTCCCCCTTTCCTTCCCCATTGGGGAAACATGGCAGGGGGCCGCAGGGCAAGGCAGGCCCCCTAGGGGGCCAGCGGCCAGCCCTAGGGCACACCCTGGACTCTCCCCTCCCCTCCCACCTATATATATGTGGGAGGGGGTTCCTAGCACACCCCGGACAATTGCCAAGCCGTGTGCGGCGCCCCCTCCACCATTTACACCCCGGTCATATTTTCGTAGTGCTTAGGCGAAGCCCTGCTGAGATCACTTCACCGTCACTGTCACCACGCCGTCGTGCTGACGCAACTCATCTACTACCTCAACATCTTGCTGGACTAAGAAGGCGAGGAATGTCATCGAGTTGAACGTGTGCAGGACGCGGAGGTGTCGTGCGTTCGGTACTTGATCAGTTGAAGCGCGAAGAAGTTCGACGACATCAACTGCATTGTGAAACGCTTCCACTTATGGTCTATGAGGGTACGTATACACCCCCCCCCCTCGTTGCTATGCATCTCCATGGATAGATCATTACGTGTGGGTAGAATTGTTTTGGTTTTCCATGCAACAATTCCCAATAGTGGTATCAGAGCTAGGTCCATGCGTAGATGATATGCACGAGTAGAACACAAAGAGTTGTGGGTGGTGATAGCCATACTACTTACCACCAACATCTTATTTTGATTCAGCATATTCTGGGATGAAGCGGCCCGGACCAACCTTACATGTCCACGCACATGAGACCAGTTCCACTGACTGACATGCAACTAGTTTTGCATAAAGGTGGCTGTCGGGTGTCTGTTTCTCCTACATTAGTTGAATCGAATTTGACTACGACCGGTCCTTGATGAAGGTTAAAACAACAAACTTGATGAATCACCATTGTGGTTTTTGACGTAGGCAAGAATGGTTCTTGCTAGAAGCCCATAGCAGCCATGTAAAACTTGCAACAACAAAGTAGAGGACGTCTAACTTATTTTTGCAAGGCATGTTGTGATGTGATATGGTCAAGATATGATGTGATATATGTTGATGTAAGAGATGATTGTGTTTTGTAATATAGACAATGTGGGGACCCCGACTCATAAGTTGTGATCACCGAATGCAAGTGTGTAGTGATCCCAGAGATCAATGCTCACTGAACACACAGAAGCTGAATAACAAGAGTCTTACATTGATACATCTCCAATGTATCTATAATTTTTTATTGTTCCATGCTGTTATATTATCAATTTGGATGTTTTATAATCATTTTATATTCTTTTTTGCACTAACCTATTGACATAGTGCCAAGTGCCAGTTGCTGTTTTTTGCATGTTTTTTACATCACAGAAAATCAATACCAAATGGAGTTCAAATGCCACGAAACTTTATGGAGATTTTTTATGGACCAGAAGACACGTAATGGGCCCTGGCTACGCCTGGGGGTGCTCCGAGGAGAGCACAACCCACCAGGGCACGCGAGGAGGCCCAGGCGCGCCCTGGTGGGCTGTGCCACCCCGGGTGCCCCACGAACCGCCTCTTTGCTCTATAAATACCCCAATATTCCCAAAACCCTGGGGGAGTCGATGAAATATTCATCCAGCCGCCGCAGAGTCCAGAACCACCAGATCCAATCTAGACACCATCTCGATTGGGGTTCACCACCTCCATTGGTGCCTCTCCGATGATGCGTGAGTAGTTCTTTGTAGACCTTCGGGTCTGTAGTTAGTAGCTAGATGTCTTCCTCTCTCTCTCTGAATTCTCAATACAATGGTCTCTTGGTGATCCATATGATGTAACTCTTTTGCGGTGTGTTTGTTGGGATCGATGAACTTTGAGTTTATGATCAGATCTATCTTTTTATATCCATGAAAGTATTTGAGTTTCTTTGATCTCTTTTATGTATGATCTCTTATAGCCTCGTATTTCTTCTCCGATATTTGGGTTTTGTTTGGCCAACTTGATCTATTTATCTTGCAATGGGAAGAGGTGCTTTGTAGTGGGTTCGATCTTATGGTGCTTGATCCCAATGACAGAAGGGGAACCGACACGTATGTATCATTGCTACTAAGGACAAAACGATGGGGTCTATCTCTACATAGATAGATCTTGTCTACATCATGTCATCGTTTTTATTGCATTACTCCGTTTCTCCATGAACTTAATACACTAGATGCATGCTGGATAGCGGTCGATGTGTGGAGTAATACTAGTAGATGTAGGCAGGAGTCGGTCTACTAATCTTGGACGTTATGCCTATGTAATGATCATTGCCTGGATACTATCATGATTATTTGAAGTTCTATCAATTGCCCAACAGTAATTTGTTCACCCACCATTTGCTATTTTTCTCGAGAGAAGCCACTATTGAAACGTACGGCCTCGGGTCTCTTTCTCATATTATTTGCCTTTGTGATCTATTTTCCTTTGTTTTTATTTTCAGATCTATTAAACTAAAAACACAAAAATACCTTTCTGCAATTTATTCTTATTCATTTTATTAGGCGTTCGATCTATCAATCTACTATAATTTATCTCACGTCTGTTTGCCTATCTTGAGGCGCCGTACCCGGAAGGGATTGACAACCCCTTTAACACGTTGGGTTGCGAGGATTTATTATTTGTCTGCAGGTGCTGTTTACGTTCTGTTGCTTGGTTCTCCTACTGGTTCGATGACGTTGGTTTCACATCTGAGGGAAATACCTACTGCTGCTGTGCTGCATCATCCCTTCCTCTTTGCGGAAATACAGACGTAGCTTCAAGCCGCATCAAAAGGAATTTTTGGCGCCATTGCCGGGGAGGATCTTCAACGTATACCAAGTTCCTAATCACAAATCTCATCTCCTCACAATTTACATTATTTTCCATTTGCCTCTTGTTGTTCTCTCCCTCACTTCACAAAATTTTGCCATTTTATTCGCCCCTCCTTTTCGATTCGCCGTTTTCTTGCCGGATTTATCCATTTTCTTGATTCCTAGTCTTAATGGCTAGCGTGCCTACTCCTCCTTTGTCACCAGATTTTGAAGTGCTTTACTTCAAGCAAATACAAGGAGAAAATTTGAAATATGCTTGGTATAGGCTTATGGAATCTTATTGTATTTCCAATTTAAAGGGGGACGCTAAGGTCTTGCTTCGTAATTTTTACATAGGATTGGCTTTGCATCATAAACAACTCCTAGATTTTGCCGCTAAAGGGAATTTTATTGAGCTTGATGCCAATGCTGCCTATGAAATTTTAGAAGGAATTTTGGGGATTCCACCATAAAAGAAGGGGTTTGCTTTCACCCCAGAGGGAGCTCAAATGCTAGACAAACTTGGTGATTCGCATAAACACATGGTTGAATTACAAAAATATAATGAACCCCTCAAACATCTCAATGGTAGTATCAATCGCATGAATACCTTGATTACTCTTTGCAACAAGTGATGGGATATTTTGGATCTAAAGATGGTTTCTTTTCCAGAGAATTTAGGGAAGCGTAAAGAGCCTCCCCGGTTTGAGAAAACCCTTACAAAAGTTGCTAAAACTTCGAAAGACAAAACTTAGGTCCTTGTTTTATGCCTAGCTAAGGGCGTAAAACTATAACGCTTGTTGGGAGGCAACCCAGTGAATACAATTTATTTTTTCTTTTCGCTTTCTGTTCTTGAGTGTTAGAACAATTATGCTACTGTTATGATTGTGTTTTTTATGTTTTAATTAGTGTTTGTGCCAAGTAAAGCTGTTAGGATCTTCTTGGGTGATAGTTGTTTGATCTTTCTAAAAAAAGAAACTTTTGCGCTCACGAAAATAATTCTCATTTTTACCAAAGAGCGATAAAATACCCATTCCTTTTGCCATAGATCAATATACAAATTGCTTAGGCCGTCCTAATTTTCAGAATTTTTGGAGTTATAGAAGTATTTGAAATAGTCAGATTGCTATGATCAATATACAAATTGTTTTTGGAGTTATAGATCTATTTTCTTTTTGTTGTGTGCTTATTTTGATGGCTCTATGGTTTTCTTTGATGAGTTTTTGCCATAGAATAGTTGAAATACAGTAGATATAATGCAAGAACAAAATATGAATTGGTTTGGTACAATATTTATAGTAGTGATTTATTTTCTTATACTAATGGATCTCACGAAGGTTTTGTTGAGTTTTGTGTGATTGAAGTTTTCAAGTTTTGGGTTATGTTACGATGGATGAAGGAATAATGAGTAAGAAGAGCCTAAGCTTGGAGATTCCCCGTCATCCCCTGCTATTATCCAAAAGAGAGCAAGCAACTAAGCTTGGGTATGCCCCCGAGTGGCATCCCCTCTTTCTTCTAACGACCATCGGTATTTTACTCGAAGCTATATTTTTATTTGTCACATACTATGTGTTTTTCTTGGAGCGTCTTGTATGATATGAGTCTTTGCTTGTTTTATTTTTTGTTTTAAGTCTTAATTCCTTGCTGGAGACACCTATTTGAGATAGCCAAAATTATGTCATGACTTGTTAGAATTGCTATCTATGCTTTACTTAAAAATTTTATGAGCCATGGACTTGCTCTAGTGCTTCACTTATATCTTTTTGAGCACGTTGTGCTTTAGTATTTTTGAAGGAATGCTCTCTTGCTTCACTTATATTTATTTGAGAGTTAGTAAAATTTTCAAGAAATTCTCTCTTGCTTCACTTAAATTAATTTGAGAGAGAGAAAGAATATTATGCTCATGATCTTCACTTATATTTGTTTGAGCTTATCAAAAGCAACACATAAAAATTAGTCCCAAAGTAATAGATATCCAATAAGGATATAATAAAAACTTTCATGAAGATCATTGGACAAAATAAACTTGATTCTTAGTAATAGTTTTGAAATATGATGATGTGATATGTGAGTTATGTTGATAAGTAATTATGCTTTAGTAAGAATATTGGTGTTAAGGTTTCTGATTCCCTATGCAAGCACGAAAGTCAATAATTATGCAATAAAATTATATCCTACTTGTGTGCATTATTCGGTGTAAATTATGCTTAATCCTCGCGTATGAGATTATTCGTTTCTTCGTTGGTCGCTTCTCAATCTTTTGCTATCCTTCATTTTGCACTAAGTATGATCTCTACTTGTGCATCCAAAAACCTTTAACCCAATTTTGCCACATGAGTCCACTATATCTACCTATATGCGGTATTCTTTTGCCGTTCTAAGCAAATTTGTATGTGCCATCTCTAATTTTCAAAATAAACTTCTCTTTTGTGTGTTCGTTTCGCTCGCGGAGCGGTGAGGGGTGCCTAATATTTTCCATGCTAGATGTGTTATTCTCAAGATGAATGTTTATTCACTTGTCATTGCACGAGAGTAAGGTAAAGGTATTAGGGATGCCCAGTCCCGAAATGAAAAAATGAATTTACTTTATATTGCCAAATAATAAATTCCTTGGAAAGTCTTGGTATGGAAGGCACCCGTGGATACAGTTAGCCATGGAAAGTGAAAGTATGGCGGAAAAAAGGAATAAACTTTATTTTCTGTTTGAACCGACTATGATATATCTAAGCATGGAAAGTGTTGGGAACTCCAAGTCATTTTTGTTGGTGGAAAGGACACACCTCCCAAAATGTTTTTATCTCTAAGTTTTTCGCTTTGAGCTCTAGCACCTCTACAAATCCATATTTCCCCCTATGAAGGGCCTTTCTTTTACTTTATGCAATTTTTTATTTTGAATTTGAGTCTCCATCTTCTCTTATAAAAGCACCAATTAGAGGCAATATGATCGTACTTGAGTATTGGGTGTAGCTAATATGCGAGTGTGTTTCATGAATGGATCAATGATTGAGCATAATGCGCTAGGGATAACTTATTTTAGCACTGATATTTTGAAAGACATGGTTGCTTGTTGATATGCTTGAGTAGTTAAATTATCTTGTCAAAACTAGACTATTGCTTTAAACAATATAAAGTCCAAATGTCCATGCTATACAGAAAAGAAATATGATACGACATGATAGGCAGCATTCCACATCAAAATTTCAGTTTTTATCACTTACCTACTCGAGGACGAGTAGGAGTTAAGCTTGGGGATGCTGATACGTCTCCAACATATCTATAATTTTTGATTGTTCCATGTTGTTGTATTATCAATCTTGGATGTTTTATAATCATTTTACACTAGTACGCGTTGGTGCTATACAAACGGGTTTTAACCCCTTTTTGCGACGGCATTTGGAACCGTCGCCAAGTGAGTGTGGGCGATAGGGGCGTCCTTCCCACACGACCCAGAAATCGTCGGGGATAGGCCCTCCTGGGACATAGGCTGGGGCCGTGTGCGATCGGATGAGGCATCAAAACCCAATCATTTCCGTAGGTATGTACATCCCACACAGTGAATCCCAGAAAAATATTTTCGTAGGTATGTACATCCCACATGGTGAATCCCAGAAAAACATTTCCGTAGGTATGTACATCCCACACGGTTAATCCCAGAAAAACATTTCCGTAGGTATGTACATCCCACACGGTGAATCCCAGAAAAACATTTCCGTAGGTATGTACATCCCACACAGTCAATCCAGGGAAAACGTTTCCGTTCGTATGTACATCCCACACAGTTTTATGTGTAGGCTCGTGTGTGAATGGTGTAACTATCAGACACACTCTGCCTTGGTTAACTGTTTGCTTTTATCAACTACATCACACACGATTTGATGAAGAAAACTGTGTGGCATTGGGCTATCCATCACAAGCGCTTTTACTACTAGAACCGTTTGCAAAGTTCCATGACACATTTAGCAGGTTTATTAGTTTACAATTAATAATTATAGTATTACGCAAATTCACATTTCATATCGAACAACTGTTTGCCAACTTCATATCAGGCACATAAATATATTATAACATCATAGTACGATAGCTACACGAAAACAACACAGTACAGCATATAGCTAGTTCAACTTCATAAGAACAATATTAGAACAATATATTCATTTCCCTAATCAAGATCATCCAGGCTCGTCTTATCCACCTCTGCTTTCAGTTCAGTAAGAACCTGCTTTGCACGGGCCAACTGGGAAAGTGCCTCCTCCTTCGCCAACACCATCTTAGCAAAGTCTGATTTAAAAAATCTGAGCTCATTCTCCACCTTCAACTTTTTATCTTGCATCTTCAAATATTCTTCAACGTTGACAAAAGTTTCTCTAATCCTATGTCTGTTCTCTTCCTCATACATGCTCCAAAGCTTCGCTAGGCACATCTTCAAAGACCGTGGCCACTCTTGATCAACCTACTCCAAGTAAGAAACTTCCGTTCATCCTATAATATTTAGAACTAGATCAGTAACAATTGTAGGGGAAATGGGTTTATAGCAACATAGAAAATCACCAATGCTTATTTTGAAAAACTGAAGAAACATGTTAATTATGACATATCTTCTCAAAAATATCAACGTGCAAATGAATTAATTGCTACTGAGACAACCAAATTCTGGAACATCAGAAGCCATAATTAACTACCACAACGCTACAAGTTCTTACTCATGTACAATAAATAACAAATTGAACATTTTATGAGGAAGATAAATATAACTGCAACAACATAGCGACAGTGTTTGGATGACAACAATTTGAAACTAACAGGTGTGTACATGCACAAATATAGTAACATAGAACTAATAACACTAAGGCCGTCCACTATGTATGCCAAAACTGGGGTAAAGACAACTGTTGCTACATCTCGCACTGGTGCCCTGCACTACCGAGCTGATGCAGCGGAAAAAAATCAGGGACCCGAACTCCGGAGCACGTAGTTGCTCCGATGCCTAGTTCCTCCGTGCCATAAAGATTTAGTATTTTACTGCTTGGCTGCTCGGATGTGTGAACCAAAGTTGGCTGCACAAACTGCTGAAGCGGTGCCAAATAATTTTCTAATGGCACCGCTAATGAGATGGCAACAATTCAAGGTACTAGGTACAAACTGTGACACTGTTTTAGGATGCGTTTGGTCGAAGGTGTGGTATGAATGGGTTGGAACCGTGACAGTGTTTGAATCACATCTAACAAATGATTTGTAACAACGAAAGAGGGTCTAACCTTCTCTGCACATGCCAGAAACTTCCTCCCACTATTTACAAATTCAAACGCAACTAGCTTCACGCATGGAGACTGATGGTGACAACGAGTAGATAGATCCTCAGCCACCCCGCTCCATACGTTGCCACTGATGGTCCTAGGGAGTTACAAGAGGAAGAAATGACTCAAATCAGCCGTCGGGTAAAAATCCTTCATTCCAAGTAATAGACCGAGAGAGAGAAGAGAGGCATACCCATGTGGTGAAGGAGTCGTCGCCGAAGGAGGAACCGCTGGAGAGGTCTTTGAAGAACACCATGGCGACCCCGGCGGTAGGATGCGAGACGGCGAGAGCGAGGAAGCGGCTATAGCTTAGGAAGAAAGGAATGAAGGAGGAAATAGCTGAAATGTGACTTATGGTCGGGGAGAAAAGGGGGTGGGGAAGGGGGGAGGGGGCGGGGGTGGATATTTTGGCGGTAGGCCAAAATTTTGGAAATGTGGAGGGAAACTTTGCGCGCGGTGCCGCCGGACCATTCACTTTGAATGATTATGTGCATCACTAACGATTCTTCTACTTTATACGCATGGGATGAGTTTGATAATTCAATTTTTGGTGGAAATTTCCCTGGGTACGTCATTGCATAATTTAACATCGCTTGCTAATTTGGGCACACAAAAGAGCGTACAGCAGACATACCACACTAACTGAATCGAGTAATTTTAATAATTAAACAGAGCCAATTGACCTAAACATTGCTCTAACAAAAGACCAACATTAAAAACAAAGCCTAAGTACACATAATTTCAACAAATCCGCCACCGAGCCGGCCTATGCATCGCTGGTGTGAGATGAGACATCGATTACTTGTCTTGGAGACATGACGCCGTTGATGGACTCCGCGCCCCCTGCTGAAGTCGATCGCGTCCTCGTCCTCGTCCTCAGCGCCAAGGTCGTAGTACTCGTAGTGGTGGCTGCGCCAGAGCTCGCGTTGGTACTCCACCACCGATTCCTCGATGGACAGACTCTTCTCTACCTCGACCTCGGCCACGCGCAACTCCTCCTCCCGGCGCTCCTCAATCTCCGCCGCCTCCTGTATCTCCAGCTCCTGCTCGACAACCTCATGAGGAAGCAGGTGCTCCATGGCCACCGCCGCCTTTTCGGACATGGGTTGCATGCTGGAGTCCGAGGTGGCCTGGAATATCTTGGCGTGTGCGTCCTCGATCTTGACGTGGATGGCCTTGACCCGGGCCAGGGCGACATCGGCGGCAGCTCGAGCGCTCTTGACGTTTGTAGCCGCCGTCGTAGCAGCAGCTGCAGCCGTCTCGGCTACTGCAGCTACCATGTCACCTGCCATAGACGCCCTCTCGGCGGAAGCGGCCGCGCTCAATGCGGATGCGGCGGCACTCTCGGCATAGGCGGCACACTCTCGGTGCAGGCGGCGACGCTCGGGGGGAGGGGGGGACGCGGCCATCGTACGGGCCTTCATGAAGCGTTTCCACGGCGTCATCTTTGCAAGAAGGGGGTGCGGGAAAGGGGACCGGGATACATTGATTTGGGGGTTGCCGGCACTGGAGTAGAGGAGCCGGGGAAGCTTAAGGAAGGAGACTTAAATAGACCCAGATATTTTCATCGTAAACGGTTCCGAGAAAACAACTATGTGTGATGTTGTAGATATTTTTTATTAGCTGTGAAAGATGAATTTGGAGTAAAGTGGCAACGGATGGTGTTTTAAATGTACAAGAAATTTTGTAATACTAATACAACTGTCATGTCAAATATTGGAAAATTTCAGGGGTCATTTGACCTTTTAAGACATTTAAGTGATTTTTCTAGCCATTTAATGACCGTAAATTTGAACTACATGTACATGCAACAGCTAACCATAACGGTTTGAAAACTCATATTTTATGTACTTGTGTGCGATTCAATTCCATGTGGCATCAGTAAATTGGAAGGAGTTTTCAAACATATTGGTCTAAGGCTATGACACAATTAAGCATGGAGTGACATGGCATTTTAATTCCAAAAATAAAAAAAAATCAGAAACACATGAAACCTTGGTCGATGTAATGTCATGCCACCAAGATGATGTGCTAAAAAATTTGGCATGTTTGACGAAAGTTTGGACACGCCCCCCACAAACCGGAGCAACTCACTAGAAGGCTCGTGGTTCCGAGAGGGAATAGTGCATGTTTGATGACGAACAGGAGACAACTTCCTATTACGACCTTCAATTTTTTTCTATATTTAACATGCACTACTGCAACTGTAATGTGAAATTTTGGAAAATTCTAGGGGTCATTTGACCTTTTAAAGACATTTAAGTGATTTTCTAGCCATTTAATGACCATAATTCAAATTTGAACTACATTTACATGCAACGGCTAACCATAAGAGTTTGAAAAATCATATTTGTGTACTCGTGTGCGAGTTAATTCCATATGCAGTAAATTAGAAGGAATTTTCAAACATATTTGTCTCACGACATGGACACATGCATATGTATGCATGGAGTGACATGGCATTTTAATTCCAATTTTTTTTACAAAATAACACAAACACATAAAACCTTGGTTGATGTAATGTCATGCCACCAAGATGATGTGGTAAAAAATTTGGCATGTTTGGCGAAAGTTTGGACACACACCCCTCACAAACCGGAGCAACTCACTAGAAGTCTCGTGGTTCCGAGAGGGAACAATGCATGTTGGATGACAAACGGGAGATAGCTTCCTCTTACGGCCACAATTTTTTTTCTACATTTAATGTGCACTAATACAACTATAATGTGAAAGTTTGGAAAATTCTAGGGGTCATTTGATGTTTTAAATACATTTAAGTGATTTTCGAGCCATTTAATGACCGTAATTCAAATTTGAACTACATCTACATGCAACGGCTAACCATAACGGTTTGAAAAATCATATTTGTGTACTTGTGTGCGAGTTAATTCCATGTGCAGTAAATTCGAAGGGATTTTCAAACATATTTGTCTCACGACATGGACACATGCATATCTATGCATGGAGTGACATGGCATTTTAATTCAAAAAAATTAAAAAAATATCAGAGACCCATGAAACCTTGGTTGATGTAATGTCATGCCCCCAAGATGATGTGGTAAAAAAATTGGCATGTTTGACGAAAGTTTGGACACACACCCCTCACAAACCAGAGCAACTCACTAGAAGGCTCGTGGTTCCGAGAAGGAACAATGCATGTTTGATGACAAATGGGAGATAGCTTCCTCTTACGGCCTTCAATTTTTTTCTACGTCTAACGTGCACTACTACAACTATAATGTGAAATTTTGCAAAATTCTAGGGGTCATTTGACCATTTAAAGACATTTAATTGATTTTCTAGCCATTTAATGACCGTAATTCAAATTTGAACTACATCTACATGCAACGCCTAACCATAACAGTTTGAAAAATCATATTTATGTACTTGTGTGCGAGTTAATTCCATTGCAGTGAATTAGAAGGAATTTTCAAACATATTTGTCTCAAGACATGGACACATGCATATGTATGCATGGAGTGACATGGAATTTTAATTCCAAAAAAATAAAAAAAATCAGAAACACATGAAACCTTGCTTGATGTAATGTCATGCCACCAAGATGATGTGGTAAAAAATTAGCATGTGTGACGAAAGTTTGGACACACACCCCTCACAAATCGGAGCAACTCACTAGAAGGCTCGTGGTTCCAAGAGGGAACAATGCATGTTTGATGACGAATGGGAGATAGCTTCCTCTTACGGCCTTCAATTTTTTTCTATGTCTAACATGCACTACTACAACTGTAATGTGAAATTTTGGAAAATTCTAGGGGTCATTTGACCTTTTAAAGACATTTAAGTGATTTTCTAGCCATTTAATGACCGCAATTCAAATTTGAACTACATCTGCATGGAACGCCTAATCATAACGGTTTGAAAAATTATATTTGTGTACTTGTGTGCGAGTTAATTCCATGTGCAGCACATTAGAAGGAATTTTCAAACATATTGGTCTCACGGCATGGGCACATGCATGGAGTGCCATGGCATTTTAATTCCAAAAAATTTAAAAATGATCAGAAAAACATGAAATATTGCTTGATGTAATGTCATGCCACCAAGATGATGTGGTAAAAAATTGGCATGTGTGACGAAAGTTGGACACACACCCCTCACAAACCGGATCAACTCACTAGAAGGCTCGTGGTTCCAAGAGGGAACAACGCGTGTTTGATGACGAACATGAGATAGCTTCCTCTTATGGCCTTCAAAATTTATTCTATGTTTAACGTGCACTACTACAACTGTATTGTGAAAATTTGGAAAATTCTAGTAGCCATTTGACCTTTTAAAGACATTTAAGTGATTTTCTAGCCATTTAATGATCGTAATTCAAATTTGAACTACATCTACATGCAAGGCCTAACCATAATGGTTTGAAAAATCATATTTTTGTGTACTTGTGCGAGAGTTAAAAAATTATCAGACGATATAAATATCTGGTGTTCAAAAAAGAAATTGTGAAGATGTGGCAGGACAACCGGCCCCCACACAATTGGCACTCTATCTCACTTCTTGAAGTTTGGTAGGTGAGTAGAGGGGATCATTAATCAAACACGGTTCTGCATTGGAAACCGTCATTTATTATGTTCACACACGGATTTTGGCTATTATGTTCACACACGGATTTTGATGCAGGAATCGTGTGTAATTCAAACTACAGTACTCGTAAATTACGGAGACCGGCGCGTGTATTGTCCCTATCGATCTAGATTCTGGCCACCAATAAATACTACCTTGCTCACGTCGTCCCGCCTGCATTCTCATCTACATCCTCCCCTCACTCGCCCTCTCTTTCTCTCTCTCTGAAATCTCCGTCATGGCACCGCAGGTCTACCCACGCGCCGACGAGGAGTCGCCGCCCCCGAGGACGCTCACTTGAATAGCAGCGACGAGGACCCCTATGCACCGCCGGACGAGGTTGCACCAGACCCTCCAACTTTGGATTGGTTTTGGGGCCAGTACAATCTTTGTCTGTGGAAGTCGCTGTCGCCGGCTGAGAAGCCAGGCAAGTGGCGTTCAAGAAGGAGATAGCGGAGAAGGAAGCCAAGTACCATGTGGCCTATGAAGCCCGTGATGCCGCCTGGAAAAAGGAGGCGGCGGAGCTTTGGGGGTGGGCGCGTAGTCATGCGGAGGAGGTGTACGAAGACGGGTACTTCGCGAGGAAGGTCATAGGCGCTGAGCGCCTCGTAGCTGCGTGGAGGTGGGCCGATAAGCTCCAGCGTGTCACTGACGAGGAGCTCCGATGGGCGCCCAACAAAATGGCAAGATTGTTCACACGTGTCCGCCAGGAAGAGGCAGATGGTACGTCAAGCGCTGCGAGGCGGAGGAGGCGGAGTACTGCCTCCGCACTGGGAAGACGCCGCGTACCAGGGAGATGCTGGCGAGGGGTTGCCGGAATATTGGCCCCAGGAGGGATTATTAGTTTTAGTATTGTTCGTTTTCAATTTTATGCATCGTACCTAGTAGTTAAGTATCATCACGTATATGTGATGATTATATATATATATATATATATATATATATATTCTATGATGAACTAATGAACAATTAATATATATATATATATATATTATGAATTCCATTTTCTATCTATTTTTGTATACTAATTTGAATCTAGCTGATATCATCCACATATACAGAATGGAAAGCGTATATACACACATTGAAACATAACATATAAGAACGGAAAATAGAGTACACACATTGAAACAGAGGAATAAACAGAGCAATACTATGATTGCCGTGAATACATAGCTATCCACGTCAAAACGACTCAACAAAATAAAACGCGTCCATGAGACCATGACCAACAGCCCTTGCCTACGGTAGCTTGGCTCTGCCTGAAATCGTGTAGGCATTCGTCCAAGCAGTCGACACGCTCGCGGTACATCTGGAGCGCGATCTTGAGCTCCAAGTTGGCTATTTCATCGGAGATCACCAACTCGAGGATGCGACTGCCATGTTCCTCTACTGCGCCCAGGTGGACACCTAGGCCAAGGAGGCGGCGAGCCTATGGACCAACGCGTTGGCATCCAGCGGGCCGCGAACAAGGCGAACGG
Organism: Triticum aestivum; assembly: GCF_018294505.1. Lineage (NCBI taxonomy): Eukaryota > Viridiplantae > Streptophyta > Magnoliopsida > Poales > Poaceae > Triticum > Triticum aestivum. The sequence continues at coordinate 291,171,045 of NC_057800.1, forward strand.
CGCCACCCATGCGAACGGCACGGCGGGCGTCCGGGGCAAGTACAGCGCGACCGACCTCTAGTGCAAGTACGGCGCTGAGGGCCTTTGCCCACTCCTGGCGAGGAATGGGGGTACTAACGGGACATGTATCCAGTTGCGACACCGTGTCGATAGCAGGCAAGCGCCGATGGATCCGCTCTTGCTGTGCGGCGCTCCAACGGTCTCACCGTGCGGTGAGCCACAACCTATCGGCACGGACGCGCCTAGCTTGCTCTGCGGTGTGCCATCAATCATGTTGTGCGGCGAGCTGCAGCCTGTCACCACTAACATGCCTATCTTGATCTGCGGCGCTCAAGAGCCATGCGCCAAAGGTCTGCTCAACCCTGGTGATGACGCGTATCACGACATCGTCCATCGCGTTGCCGGGGAGCGCCTCGGCCTCGACGGGCCGTGGCGCTTGCTCATTTTCCTCGTCGACAAGGTTGATGGCAGAGGCAGCGCTTTGGTGTGTTGGCATGCTTGGAAAAGGTGGATGTGCTACAGGCTGCACTTGTCGCCTCCGTGCATCGCGCGCCGCCTAGGTTTATGTGCAATATCACTGGGTGGCGGGAAACATGTGAGGAAATGGCAGGAAATGGTGGCGTGTTCATAAAACGCCATCAATTAATGGAAACTTAGCATAGAAGGAACATCGAGCTAGCACAAGAAGTAGATGATGATCAGATGAACACGGACCACACTAGGGAGCCCGTCGGTGATGAATTCATCAATCACAAATGGTTGAATACTAGCAAGCGTTTGCCCACAACACACACGGCTTATTCCATCACAAACAGGTCGGATGGATCAACTGTATGCCACGTATCACACATTTTCAAAAAGTAATGTGGTAGACCTTCTTTAACATGTGTTAAAAAAATAAAAAAAATAAAAAACAAGGACCTCGAGGTTAAATTAAGAGATGTTGTGTAGATAGAGCATATCACATATCCGGATGACCGCCCATCCCCCAATGGCCAATAGATGTTGTGCAGACAGAGCATATCACATACGTCTTATTAGAAGCAATCGTGTGTTATTATCGGTCTTCACACACATTTCTGATTACAGACATGTTTGCCGCGTATCACACACATCTTGATATATTGAACCGTTTCTGTTCTCTTGTCTCAACACAAATAGTTCATCCGAGTGAACCGCATGCCGTATATCGAACACACCTTGATCTGGCTGACCGTTTCTTTTGTGTTGCCTAATCACAAACAGTTCATCCGAGTGAACCGTATGCTGTATATCGCACACACCTTCATCTGGCTGCCCATTTCTTTTGTTCCTCCTCATCGCAAACAGTTAATTGAACTGAACCGTATGCCCTGCATCGCACACGCGACTAAAATTGGAACCGTGTTTGATGCATCCTCCATCGCAAACGATTTCCACCTTTTTGACGGTTTTTTACACCATCGTTTGCGATTATTGCATCGCACATAGTTTCGTCGAAGGGTCTCTGATTATAGTGTCGCGTTAGCAGGATCCTCATTTTTTGGTACTAACCTATTGACATAGTGCCAAGTGCCAGTTGCTGTTTTTTGCATGTTTTTTACATCACAAAAAATCAATACCAAACGGAGTCCAAATGCCACGGAAGTTTACGGAGATTTTTATAGATCAGAAGACACGTAATGGGCCCTGGCTGCACCCGAGGGGTGCTCCGAGGAGAGCACAACCCACCAGGGTTCGCCCTGGTGGGTTGTGCCCACCTTAGGTGCCCCCAGACCGCCTCTTTGCTCTATAAATACCCCAATATTCCCAAAACCCTAGGGGAGTCGACGAAATATTTGTCCAGCCGCCATTGAGTTTGGAACCACCAGATCCAATCTAGATACCATCTCGGATGGGGTTCACCACCTCCATTGGCGCCTCTCCGATGATGCGTGAGTAGTGATACGTCCATTTTGCATCATGCTTTTATATCAATGTTTATTGCATTATGGGCTGTTATTACACATTATGTCACAATACTTATGCCTATTCTATCTTATTTTACAAGGTTTACATAAAGAGGGAGAATGCCGACAGCTGGGATTCTGGCTGGAAAAGGAGCACATAATAGAGATCTATTCTGCACAGCTCCAAAAGTCTTGAAACTTCATGGATGATGTTTCCCAAATATATAAAAAACATTGAGCGCAAGAACTTCACTAGGGGGGCCACACCCTGCCCACGAGAGTGGGGGGCGCGCCCTACCCCCTGGGCGCGCCCCCTACCTCATGGGCTTCCTGGTGGCCCTCCGGTGACCATCTTCTGCTATATGGACTCTTTCGATGGGAAAAAAATCATAAGCCATCTTCTCGGATGAAACTCCACCGCCACGAGGCGGAACCTTGGTGGAACCAATCTAGGGTTCTGGCGGGGCTGTTCTGTCGGGGAAACTTCCCTCCCGGAGGGGGAAATCATCGCCATCGTCATCACCAACGCTCCTCTCATCAGAAGAGGGCAATCTCCATCAACATATTCATCAACACCATCTCATCTCAAAACCCTAGTTTATCTCTTGTATCCAATTCTCGTCTCCAAGTCCAGAATTGGTGCTAGTAGGTTGCTAGTAGTGTTAATTACTCCTTGTAGTTGATGCAAGTTGGTTTAATTGGTGGAAGATCATATGTTCAGATCCTGTATGCACATTAATACCCCTCTGATTATGAACATGTTTATGCTTTGTGAGTAGTTACTTTCGTTCCTGAGGACATGGGAGAAGTCTTGCTATTAGTAGTCATGTGAATTTGGTATTCGTTCAATATTTTGATGAGATGTATGTTGTCTCTCCTCTAGTGGTGTTATGTGAACGTCAACTACATGACACTTCACCATTATTTGGGCCTAGAGGAAGACATTGGGAAGTAATAAGTAGATGATGGGTTGCTAGAGTGACAGAAGCTTAAACCCTAGTTTATGCGTTGCTTCGTAAGGGGCTGATTTGGATCCATATGTTTCATACTATGGTTAGGTTTACCTTAATACTTTTGTTGTATTTGCGGATGCTTGCAATAGAGGTTAATCATAAGTGGGATGCTTGTCCAAGTAAGGGCAACACCCAAGCACGGGTCCACCCACATACCAAATTATCAAAGTACCGAACGCGAATCATATGAACGTGATGAAAACTAGCTTCACGATATTCCCATGTGTCCTCGCGAGCGCTTTACATCATATAAGAGTTTGTCCAGGCTTGTCCTTTGCTACAAAAAGGATTGGGCTACCTTGCTGCACCTTATTTACTTTTGTCACTTGTTGCTCATTACAAATTATCTTATCACAAAACTATCTATTACCACTTGTTTCAGTACTTGCAGAGAATACCTTGCTGGAAACCGCTTATCATTTCCTTCCGCTCCTCGTTGGGTTTGACACTCTTACTTACCGAAAGGACTAAGATAGACCCCCTATACAGTTGGGTCATCAAGAGTCTTTTTTGGCACCGTTGCCGGGGAGTGAAGCGCCTTTGGTAGGTGCAATTTGGTAAGGAAAAATTTATATAGTGTGCTGAAATTTACTGTCACTTGTTACTATGAAAAGTAATCCTCTGAGGGGCTTGGTCGGGGTATCTTCACCCCGACCAGTAGAGCAAAGAGTTGCTCCTCAACCTACTGAAAATGAAAATGCTTGCTTTGAAATTCCTTTGGGTATGGTAGAAAAACTGCTAGCTAATCCTTTTTTAGGAGGTGGAACAAAACATCCTGATGAGCATCTAATATATGTGGATGAAGTTTGTGGATTATTTAAGCTTGCAGGTGTACCCGGAGATGTTGTTAAGAATAAGGTCTTCCCTTTATCTTTGAGGGGAGATGCATTGACATGGTATAGTCTATGTGATGATATGGAGTCTTGGAACTACAAACGATTGAAATTGGAATTTCATCAAAAGTTTTATCCTATGCATCTTGTTCATCGTGATCGTAATTATATATATATATATATATATATATATATATATATATATATAAAATTTTTGGCCTTGCGAAGGAGAAATCATTGCTCAAGCTTGGGGGAGGCTTAAATCAATGTTATATTCATGCCCCAATCATGAGCTCTTAAGAGAAATGATTATTCAAAATTTTTATGCTCAGCTTTCTGGTAACAATCGCACCATGCTTGATACTTCTTGTGCTGGCTCTTTTATGATGAAGACTATTGAATTCAAATGGGATTTATGGGAAAGAATTAAATGCAACTCCGAAGATTGGGACCTCGACAATGGTAAGGAGTCAGGTATGACTCCTAGTTTTGATTGTGTTAAATCTTTTATGGATACCGATATTTTTCGTAAATTTAGCACTAAATATGGACTTGACTTTGAGATAGTAGCTTCTTTCTGTGAATCTTTTGCTGCTTATGTTGATCTCCCCAAGGAGAAGTGGTTTAAATATCATCCTCCCATAGAAGTAAAATTAGCTGCACCTATTAAAGTTGAAGAAAAGACTATTACTTATAAAGATCCTATTGTTCCTACTTCTTATGTTGAGAAACCACCTTTCCCTGTTAGGATAAAGGATCATGCTAAAGCTTCAACTGTGGTTCGTAAAAGCAATATTAAAACATATACACCTCCTGAGCAAGTTAAAGTTGAACGTAATATTGCTATTGTTAAAGATCTCTTGTCTGATAATATAGATGGGCATGTTATTTATTTCTGTAATGAAACTGCTAGAATTGCTAAACCCTGTGATACAGATAAACCTAGACCTGTGGTAGGCATGCCTGTTATTTATGTTAAAATAGGAGATCATTGTTATCATGGCTTATGTGATATGGGTGCTAGTGCTAGTGAAATACCTTATTCTTTATACCTAGAAATTATGCATGACATTGCACCCGCCGAGTTAGAAGATATTGATGTCACAATTAAACTTGCTAATAGAGATACTATTTCACCAATGGGAATTGTTAGAGATGTTGAAGTCTTGTGTGGGAAAACTAAATATCCTGCTGATTTTCTTGTTCTTGTTTCCCCACAAGATAGTTTTTGTCCCATTATATTTGGTAGACCCTTCTTAAATACTGTTAATGCTACCATAGATTGCAAAAGGGATGTTGTTACTGTCGGTTTAGATGATATGACTCATGAATTTAATTTTTCTAAATTTAGTAGACAACACCATGAAGAAGAATTACCTAGTAAGGATGAAATTATTGGTCTTACTTCTATTGCCGTACCTCCTAGTGATCGTTTAGAACAATATTTGCTAGACCATGAAAATGATATGTTTATGAATGAATTAAAGGGAGTTAGATGAAGTATTCTTTAAACAGGAACCTATTCTGAAAAACAATTTACCTATTGAAATCCTAGGGGATCCTCCTCCACCCACGAGTGAATCCGTGTTTGAGCTTAAACCATTACCTGATACTCTTAAATATGCTTATCTTGATGAGAAAAAGATATACCCTGTTATTATTAGTGCTAACCTTTTAGAACATGAAGAAGAGAGATTATTAAAAACTCTGAAGAAGCACCGTGCTGCTATTGGTATACTCTTGATGATCTTAAGGGCATTAGTCCCACTCTATGTCAACATAAAATTAATTTGGAAGAAGATGCTAAACCAGTTCGTGATCATCAATGCCGACTGAATCCTAAAATGAAAGAAGTGGTAAGAAAGGAGATACTAAAGCTCCTTGAGGCAGGTATAATTTATCCCGTTGCTGATAGTAAGTGGGCAAGTCCTGTCCATTGTGTCCCTAAGAAGGGAGGTATTACTGTTGTTCCTAATGATAAAGATGATTTGTTTCCTCAAAGAATTATTATTGGTTATAGGATGGTAATTGATTTCCGCAAATTAAATAAGGCTACTAAAAAAGATCATTACCCCTTACCTTTTATCAATCAATTGCTAGAAAGATTATCCAAACATACACATTTTTGCTTTCTAGATGGTTATTCTGGTTTCTCTCAAATACCTGTGTCAGCCAAAGATCAATCAAAGACTACTTTTACATGCCCTTTTGGTACTTTTGCTTATAGACGTATGCCTTTTGGTTTATGTAATGCACCTACTACCTTTCAAAGATGCATGGAGGCTATATTCTCTGACTTTTGTGAAAAGATTTGCGAGGTTTTCATGGACGACTTTTCCTTCTATGGATCTTCTTTTGATGATTGCTTGAGCAACCTTGATCGAGTTTTGCAGAGATGTGAAGAAACTAATCTTGTCTTGAATTGGGAAAAGTGCTAGTTTATGGTTAATGAAGGTATTGTCCTAGGGCATAAAGTTTCTGAAAGAGGTATTGAAGTTGATAAAGCCAAGGTTGATGCTATTGAAAAGATGCCATGTCCCAAGGACATCAAAGGTATAAGAAGTTTCCTTGGTCATGCCGTTTTTATAGGAGGTTCATCAAGGACTTCTCAAAAATCTCTCGACCTCTGACTAATTTATTACAAAAAGATATACCATTTTTCTTTGATGATGATTGTGTAGAAGCATTTGAAATAATTAAGAAAGCATTGATCTCTGCACCTATTGTTCAGCCACCTGATTGGAATTTACCCTTTGAAATTATGTGTGATGCTAGTGATTATGATGTAGGTGTTGTTCTAGGACAAAGAGTTGATAAGAAACTAAATGTTATTCAATATGCTAGTAAAACTCTAGACAATGCTCAAAGAAATTATGCTACCACTGAAAAAGAATTCTTAGTAGTTGTTTTTGCCTGTGATAAGTTTAGACCTTATATTGTTGATTCTAAAGTAACTATTCACACTGATCATGCTGCTATTAAATATCTTATGGAAAAGAAAGATGCTAAACCTAGACTTATTAGATGGGTTCTCTTGCTACAAGAATTTGATTTACATATTGTTGATAGAAAAGGAGCTGAGAACCCCGTTGCAGACAACTTGTCTAGGTTAGAAAATGTGCTTGATGACCCACTACCTATTGATGATAGCTTTCCTGATGAGCAATTAAATGTCATAAATACTTCTCATACTACTCCATGGTATGCTGACTATGCTAATTACATTGTTGCTAAGTTTATACCACCTAGTTTCACATACCAGCAAAACAAAAAGTTCTTTTATGATTTGAGGCATTACTTTTGGGATGACCCACATATTTATAAAGAAGGAGTAGATGGTGTTATTAGACATTGTGTACCTGAGCATGAACAGGAACAGATCCTACGCAAGTGTCACTCCAAAGCTTATGGAGGACACCATGCTGGAGATAGAACTACACATAAGGTACTACAATCTGGTTTTTATTGGCCTACTCTCTTCAAGGATGCCCGTAAGTTTATCTTATCTTGTGATGAATGTCAAAGAATTGGTAATATTAGTAGACATCAAGAAATGCCTATGAATTATTCACTTGTTATTGAACCATTTGATGTTTGGGGCTTTGACTATATGGGACCTTTTCCTTCCTTTAATGGTAATACACATATTTTAGTTGCTATTGATTATGTTACTAAGTGGGTAGAAGCTATTCCAACTAGTAGTGCTGATCATAACACTTCTATTAAAATGCTTAAAGAAGTTATTTTTCCAAGGTTTGGAGTCCCTAGATATTTAATGACTGATGGTGGCTCATATTTTATTCGTGGTGCTTTTCGTAAAATGCTTGCTAAATATGATGTTAATCATAGAATTGCATCTCCTTATCACCCTCAGTCTAGTGGTCAAATAGAATTGAGTAATAGAGAACTCAAATTAATTTTGCAAAAGACTGTTAATAGGTCCAGAAAGAATTGGTCCAAGAAACTTGATGATGCATTATGGGCCTATAGAACTGCATATAAAAATCCTATGGGTATGTCTCCGTATAAAATGGTCTATGGAAAAGCATGTCACTTACCTCTCGAACTAGAACACAAGGCTTATTGGGCTATTAAAGAACTTAATTATGATTTTAAACTTGCTAGTGAGAAGAGGTTATTTGATATTAGCTCACTTGATGAATGGAGAACCCAAGCCTACGAAAATGCCAAGTTGTTTAAAGAAAAAGTTAAAAGATGGCATGACAAAAGGATACAAAAGCGTGAGTTTAATGTAGGTGATTATGTATTGCTATACAACTCTCGTTTAAGATTTTCTGCAGGAAAACTTCTCTCTAAATGGGAAGGCCCTTACGTTATCAAGGAGGTCTACCGTTCCAGTGCCATAAAAATCAACTACTTCGAAGGCACAAATCCGAAGGTGGTGAACGGTCAAAGAATCAAACACTATATCTCAGGTAATCCCAGAAATATTGAAACCAATGTTATTGAAACCGTAACCCCGGAGGAATACATAAAGGACACTTTTCGGAATGTTTCAGACTCCGAAAAGGAATAGCTATGTGGTACGGTAAGTAAACCGACTCCAAAACGGTTTTCAAGGCAATATTTCCCCGTTTTGGAATATTTAGAAAAATAGAAAAAAGCAGCAATCCGGAAAGGACACGAGGGCTCCACGAGGGTGGAGGGCGCACCCTACCCCCCCGGGCGCGCCCCTACCTCGTGGGCACCTTGTATGCTCTCCGGACTCCGTTTTCTTAGAGGACACGTGAAAGGAACGATATGGTTGACTAGAGGGGGGGGGTGAATAGGCAACTAACAATTTTTAAGCTTTTCTTTACCAAATTAAACTTCGCAATAAATAGGTTGTCTAGATATGCAACTACGTGAGCTACCTATATGATGCAATAACAACTAGCACACAAGCAAGCAAGAGATGTAACAATAAGTAAGCTTGCAAAAGTAAAGGCACGAAATAACCAAGAGTGGAGACGGGGAAGACGAGGATGTGTTACCGGAGTTCCTTCCTTTTAAGGGGAAGTACGTCTCCGTTAGAGCGGTGTGGAGGCACAATGCTCCCCAAGAAGCCACTAGGGCCACCGTATTCTCCTCACGCCCTCACACGATGCGAGATGCCGTGATTCCACTATTGGTGCCGTTGAAGGCGGCGACCGAACCTTTACAAGCAAGGTTGGGGCAATCTCCACAACAATCGGAGGCTCCCAACAACAACACCACCACGAAGCTTCACCACAATGGAGTATGGCTTCGAGGTGACCTCAACCGTCTAGGGTGCTCAACACCCAAGAGTAACAAGATCCGCAAGGGATAAGTGGGGGAATCAAATATCCTTTGGTGGAAGTGTAGATCGGGCCCTTGTCACCCAATCCCGAGCAAATCAACAAGTTTGATTGGCTAGGGAGAGAGATCGAGAGAAAATGGAGCTTGGAGCAACAATGGAGCTTAGGGGTGGAAGAGGTGGTCAACTAGAGGTAGAAGACATCCCTTATATAGTCGGGAAAAGATCCAACCGTTATCCACTAGTTCTGCCCGCGACACACGGTACTACCGCTCTAAGGGAGCGGTACTACCGTGACGACAAGCGGTACTACCGTGAGGGGTCACGGCAGTACCGTGGCAGCTGCACAGGCCGGAACAAGCCTGAGCTAGAAGCAGTACTACCGCTGCGGCGGTACTACCGCTCCCCCTTGCGGTACTACCGCAAGGCAGGAGGGTCACGGCCTGGGAAGGGTGCGGACGAAATAAATTTCATCCGTGCCAACTTCCGCAGAAACCAGGGTGGTGCAAAAACCCGACGCGGTACTACCGCCTGAAAGGCGCGGTACTACCGTGGTAGGCACGGATGTAAAAAATTACATCCGCGCCTACTACCGCGACGCAACGGTACTAGGCAGAAGGGCCACGGTACTACAGCTCCAAAGGAGCGGTACTACCGTGAGCGCCCGCGGTACTACCGCGAAGGACGAGCGGTACTACCGTGGGTGGCGCGGATGTAAAAAATTACATCCGCCCCTACTACCGCACCGGAGCGGCACTAGGCCAGAGAGCGGCGGTACTACCGCGCCGGAGGGGCGGTACTACCGTGAGGGGCGCGGATGTAAAAAATTACATCCGCCCCTACTACCGCACTGGAGCGGCACTAGGCCAAGGTACAGCGGTACTACCGCGCCAGAGGGGCGGTACTACCGTGACCTGTCGCGGTACTACCGCGTGTACTTGCGGTACTACCGCAAGTACAGCAGTAGTCGTCAGTTTTTCGCACAACAAAGATAACGATGGGTAGCTCCAAAGTGCAAGGAAAGGAGGGGCAAGTGTACGTGTGATTCCACCCTACCTTTCCGACGCGGACCCCCCCTTAATAGTACGGCTCTCCTACGACTCAACTCCACCAAGGAGAAACGTAGAACAACGACGGCTTCACTAGTCTTCGAGGGGCACCGAATCATCTTGTGCCTAATGAAGAAATATCTGTGGGACTCAAGGCACACGATTAGACTGCACGAGTATTGTCATCAATCACCAAAACACTTAGGGATAAATATGCCCTTACAACACGTATTTTGGTCGGAAAAAAATCATTATATAATCTCCCGGGGGTTTTGACTCCCGTATCACGCAAAAATCTCCTGCCTTTGTTTCAAGCTGTTTTTCTGATAGATCTAGATTATCATGATGTCTCCAAGTGCTCCCAAGGACAAGTTCTTCGAGAAGGTCATCAACCCTTACCTCGCGGAGGTGCAGCGACACCCTCAAACCATTGAGATGCATGATGGGTTGCTGCACATACGTGATGCTGAGGGACCGAAGGGAACGAAAGCGTGGAGACAAGGCTCGAAGCAATGAAGCAACAAGTTTTCAAGTGTCAGGGGATGGTGGAGCGTGGACTCAACTCCAACTACATGATGATCGCAGAGTTCACCAACAAACACAAGCTGGACGCCGACAACATCGGGGAGACCATCTTCAAGGTTCACGAGAAAATCGAGCACCTTCAAGCTTAGATCTACGACCTGCAAAACCAAAACTGTGAGTATGAATATAGATTCAAAAGGATGAGTTTGGCTACAGATTTGAGGGTCCCGGAGACTCGGTCATCCTTCTATGATGGTGAGCCTATGCCTTGGAAGAAGGACGACAAGCCTACGCCATCAACAAAATCACCACCGTCTCCTCCAACAAAGGAGACATAATCACCTGGGTATGGGCACTCCACTTGGCAACTGCCAAGCTTGGGGGAGTGCCCCGGTATCGTATCACCATCACTTTTATCTTTACCGTTTTCCTTAGTTCGATCCTTTTGGTAATATCTTGATCTAGTAGAATAAAAGTACTTAGTATGATCTAGTTGTGAGTTTTGCTTTATTACCCCTCTATGTAATCGAGTCCGTGAGCTATATAATAAAGATTAGTGTTGAGTCAAGGGCTTGATTATTTTGCCATGATCCTAAGTGAATAAAAGAAAAGAGAAAGAAGTAAAAAGAAACAAAGAGATCATGTGACTCTTATGGAGAGTAATGAGCTCAACTAGAAAGAGTATGATGAATAAAAGTTATTGAGGGTTGACAAACATAGTTTTGGTCATCATTGCAATTAATAGGAAGTAATAAAGAAAGAGAGTTCTTCACATATAAATATACTATCTTGCACATCTTTTATGATTGTGAGCACTCATTAAAATGTGACATGCTAAAGAGTCGACATTGGACAAGGAAGACAACGTAATGGGTTATGTTTTCTTACATCTGAGATAAATTATATTGTCTTGGATCCTCCAACATGTTGAGCTTGCCATTCCCCCTCATGCTAGCCAAATTCATTGCACCAAGTAGAGATACTACTTGTGCTTCCAAACACCCTTAAACCAGTTTTGCCATGAGAGTCCACCATACCTACCTATGGATTGAGTAAGATCCATCAAGTAAGTTGTCATCGGTGCAAGCAATAAAAATTGCTCTCTAAATATGTATGATTGATTGGTGTGGAAGATATAAGCTTTATACGATCGTGTGATATGGAAGTAATAAAAGCGACAGACTGCATAATAAAGGTCCATATCACAAGTGGCAATATAAAGTGACATTCTTTCGCATTAGGATTTTGTGCATCCAACCATAAAAGCGCATGACAACCTCTGCCTCCCTCTACGAACGGCCTATCTTTTACTTTTATCTCCTACATTGCATAAGAGTCATGGTGATCTTCACCCTTCCTTTTTACATTTTATCCTTTGGCAAGCACAGTATGTTGGAAAGATCTTGGTATATATGGCTAATTGGATGTGAGTTTTCATGAACTATTACTGTTGACATTACCCTTGAGGTAAAACGTTGGGAGGCAAAACTATAAGCCCCTATCTTTCTCTGTGTCCGATTAAAACTCCATACCCATAAGTATTGCGTGAGTGTCAGCAATTGTGAAAGATTATATGATAGTTGAGTATGTGGACTTGCTGAAAAGCTCTTATACATTGACTCTTTCCTATGTTATGATAAATTGCAATTGCTTCAATGACTGAGATTATAGTTTGTTAGTTTTCAATGAAGTTTATGATCCATACTTGAAATTGTGATTGAATTGCTACTCTAGCATAAAAAATCATATGACAAGAATTATCTAAGTTGCTGTTCTAAGAATGATCATGATGCCCTCATGTCTGTATTTTATTTTTTATCGACACCTCTATCTCTAAACATGTGGACATATTTTTGGATTTCGGCTTTTCGCTTGAGGACAAGCGAGGTCTAAGCTTGGGGAGTTGATACGTCCATTTTTCATCATGCTTTTATATCAATATTTATTGCATTATGGGCTGTTATTACACATTATGTCACAATACTTATGCCTATTCTCTCTTATTTTACAAGGTTTACATAAAGAGGGAGAATGCCGGTAGCTGGGATTCTGGCTGGAAAAGGAGCAAATATTAGAGACCTATTCTGCACAGCTCCAAAAGTCCTGAAACTTCACGGATGATGTTTCCCAAATATATAAAAAAACATTGAACGCAAGAACTTCACCAGGGGAGCCACACCCTGCCCACGAGAGTGGGGGGCGCGCCCTACCCCCTGGGCGCGCCCCCCTACCTCGTGGGCCCCCTGGTGGCCCTCCGGTGACCATCTTTTGCTATATGGACTCTTTCGATGGGAAAAAACATAAGCCATCTTCTCGGACGAAACTCCGCCGCCACGAGGCGGAACCTTGGCAGAACCAATCTAGGGTTCTGGCGAGGCTGTTCTGCCGGGGAAACTTCCCTCCTGGAGGGGGAATTCATCGCCATCGTCATCACCAACGCTCCTCTCATCGGGAGAGGGCAATCTCCATCAACATCTTCATCAGCACCATCTCATCTCAAAACCCTAGTTTATATCTTGTATCCAATTCTTGTCTCCAAGTCCGGAATTGGTGCTAGTAGGTTGCTAGTAGTGTTAATTACTCCTTGTAGTTGATGCTAGTTGGTTTAATTGGTGGAAGATCATATGTTCAGATCCTATATGCACATTAATACCCCTCTGATTATGAACATGTTTATGCTTTGTGAATAGTTACTTTTGTTCCTGAGGACATGGGAGAAGTCTTGCTATTAGTAGTCATGTGAATTTGGTATTCGTTCGATATTTTGATGAGATGTATGTTGTCTCTCCTCTAGTGGTGTTATGTGAACGTCGACTACATGACACTTCACCATTATTTGGGCCTAGAGGAAGGCATTGGGAAGTAATAAGTAGATGATGGGTTGCTAGAGTGACAGAAGCTTAAACTCTAGTTTATGCGTTGCTTCGTAAGGGGCTGATTTGGATCCATATGTTTCTTTCTATGGTTAGGTTTACCTTAATACTTTTGTTGTATTTGTGGATGCTTGCAATAGAGGTTAATCATAAGTGGGATGATTGTCCAAGTAAGGGCAACACCCAAGCACCAGTCCACCCACATACCAAATTATCAAAGTACCGAACGCGAATCGTATGAACGTGATGAAAACTAGCTTGACGATATTCCCATGCGTCCTCGGGAGCGCTTTACATCATATAAGAGTTTGTCCAGGCTTGTCCTTTGCTACAAATAGGATTGGGCCACCTTGCTGCACCTTATTTACTTTTGTCACTTGTTGCTCATTACAAATTATCTTATCACAAAACTATCTGTTACCACTTGTTTCAGTACTTGCAGAGAATACCTTGCTGGAAACCGCTTATCATTTCCTTCTGCTCCTCATTGCGTTCGACACTCTTACTTATCAAAAGGACTACGATAGATCCCCTATACTTGTGGGTCATCAAGTAGTTCTTTGTAGACCTTCGGGTCCGTAGTTAGTAGCTAGATGGCTTCCTCTCTCCCTCTCTGAATTCTCAATACAATAGTCTCTTGGAGATCCATAAGATGTAACTCTTTTGCGGTGTGTTTGTTGGGATCGATGAACTTTGAGTTTATGACCAGATCTATCTTTTTATATCCATGAAAGTATTTGACTTTCTTTGATTTCTTTTATGCATGATCTCTTATAGCCTCGGATTTCTGCTTCGATATTTGGGTTTTGTTTGGCCAACTTGATCTATTTATCTTGTAATGGGAAGAGGTGCTTTCTAGTGGGTTCGATCTTACAGTGCTTGATCCCAGTGACAGAAGCGGAACCGACACGTATATATCGTTGCTACTAAGGATAAAATGATGGGGTCTATCTCTACATAGATAGATATTGTCTACATCATGTCATCGTTCTTATTGCATTACTCCGTTTCTCCGTGAACTTAATACACTAGATGTATGCTGGATAGTGGTCGATGTTTGGAGTAATACTAGTAGATGCATGTAGGCGTTGGTCTACTAATCTTGGACATGATGCCTATGTAATGATCATTGCCTATATATCGTCATGATTATTTGAAGTTCTATCAATTTCCCAACAATAATTTGTTCACCCACCCTTTTCTATTTTTCTCGAGAGAAGCCACTACTGAAACCTACGACCCCCATGTCTCTTTCTCATATTATTTGCCTTTGCGATCTATTTGCCTTTGCTTTTATTTTCACATCTATTAAACTAAAAACACAAAAATACCTTGCTGCAATTTATTCTTATTTATTTTCTTAGGCGTTCAATCTATCAATTTACTGCAATTTATCTCACGTCCGTTTGCCTATCTTGAGGCGCCATACCCGGAAGGGATTGGCAACCCCTTGAACACGTGGGGTTGCGATGATTTGTTATCTGTGTGCTGGTGTTGTTTACGTTGTGTTGCTTGGTTCTCCTACTTGTTCGATAACCTTGGTTTCACATATGAGGGAAATACCTACCACTACTGTGCTGCATCATCCCTTCCTCTTTGGGGAAATATCGACGTAGCTTCAAGACGCATCATACATCCATACATACTATCTTACACAAATTATGACCATTATGGTCAAGTCTTACATAGATAAAGCCTTAAGGGATGAACACCAGATAAAACTCAAGCAGCGGAAATCTTCATCGATAAGTAGAACCCATGCCATCTGCCTTAACCCTGCAGGCATTCTGAGTGGGAAAGCATCCTAGTTCGCATGTCCATCTCCAAAGAACTCTTCTTAGAACTCCCGCTCTTCCATGCCTTGCCAATTAAATAACTAGTGGCAAGCCAATGAGTACTTTGACTGTATTCCCAAGCAACCCATGTTTTGGATCAAGGTACAACAATGCATCATAAAGGTTAGTTTTTGCAGAAAGCTAGTTTTGAGTGCTATGACATGTTCAACAACTTGTAAAGCATGCATCATAAGAATTTAAGTAACCATGAAGACAAGTTACAGATATCAACATAAATAGAGTTTGGAGATCAACTCCAGTTTAATCAACATGTCATGTCTTTTGACTTGACCCAAGTAATTCTTTCCACTCATCCATACACACTCACAGGTTTCGTAAACATGTGGACGTAGCCCAAGAGCGGTTACCCAACTGTCCTTGACCATGAACATGGCTATTCAAATAGTTTTACACTCTGCAGAGGTTGCACACTTTACCCACAAGACTCTGGGAAATTCCGTGTCAAGCCACGACTCACGGTATATTACACACCCGAGGTAAGCACCCGAACATTATCTTTCCTTTGAAAATACTAACAAAGAGTCCACTCGTTGGCCCGTGTCCTCACGATGCACATCATACGAGACTCACTCGAGATCATACCATCCGTGATGGGACGCAACAGTGTGCCTAGTGTCTGTAAAAACAGCCATAGTCGCCCTACCTGGCACGACTCTGTATCGAGAGAGCAACTCATACTCTCCCGCCACTAGTAACGCAGGCTCCCTGCTAGTATTGAGCAAAGTAATCAACAAAGCCTCGTCCCATAAGGGGTATTGTGGTTGGTTGGAATAACGGCCGCAACTTAAACCAACCCGTTTTCGAAATCACACTCACACAACTTGCTTCGGTACACCACTTCTTTATCAAGTTGTTACCTAGATCACCATCTGCATCGGGCATTAGTGGCACCCGATGTTTTTTTGAAAAGTCTTTGAAAACATACTTGTCTCCATCACCATGCATATACCCATCCCATTTGCGTAGCAACTACTTTAGCATCCTACCTGCTCCCACCAGCGTAACCCTCATAGGAAGGTAGGGTCATGCACCAAGCAAGTATCAACGAGGAAAGAAATGGGGCAACCCACCAAAGTGGTTACCCTTTCATCATGATTCCGATGCAACAATAACAAAGTGATATATGTCATGCATAAAAAAAGTGTTTCATAGACATGGTCAAGGGGCTGCTTGCCTAGCTCAAAAAAGTCCTTGGGGTCTTCAATGTCTCTAGTCCAGCTCCTTCGTCAATGTCGTAATCTAATGTTGCAAATTAATGGCACACAATAAGGCAATAAAACAGAAAAACAAAGGTGCTCTTACAAATGTTCAATCATTTTTGATAAATATTAGGATAAAAACTAAGAATGAAAAAATTCTTAGTTTTGGAATGGAAAAATTCTTAGTTTTGGAATTAGAGCTATAGAAACAGAGAAATGAATTTTCAAAGAGGGATTTAAATGCTCAAATTTGAATTTGAATTTGAACAATACAGAAAAGTGTGATGGACATGTATTAAAGTTACACCATCAAATAGGTGGGATTTTTATAAGAATATAGGAGCTGGAATTATTTCATTTGGGCAAATATTTTGATCTGTGGAATTTTTGCTAGTTTCTGGAAAAAGGAAAATAAGGAATGGCACTATGCAACTGGGCCGATTCGGCCACAGTGCAGCAGGCCCAGAGGGGTTCCAGCCCACGCGGCTGGCCACGTCGAAGGCGTATTCAGAGAATACACCTCCAACCGATGCAGCTTACCGCTTCGCGCGCGGGGAAGATTTGAACCTGATGCATGGGGCCCACACATCACAATGTGAGGCTGACCGACGAGCCCCATGGCCGTCGTCTTCAACCTCGGGCCAGAGAGGGCGGTGAGCTCACCGGCGATGATGCAGAGCATGGCGATGCAAGCGGATGGCACCGGCGTGTTCAACGTCGTGTCACCGTTCGGGTGGTGGTGGAGGTGATTGTCGGAGCAGCCTGGTTTGCCGGCGACAAGGTCACATGGCGGAGGAGCTTCATGCGGTGGTGGTTCCGGTCGTTCCTGGCTGCAAAAGGAGCGGGGAAGAGAAGAGAAAGGGTCAGCAAGGTGAGGCGGCTCCAGATCGAGAGAGAGTGGGGGCAGAGGAGGTCTATATCGTGAGATCGACGACGATCCGAGGCGGCGGAGCTCGAGATCGATCTCAAGCTCGGGCGCTCCTGGAGATGAACTGGGGATGCAGGGGTTCTATTTGGAGTTGGAGAGGGCGAGGAATGGAGAGAAAGGGGCTCGGGTGGCCTTTAAGTAGGCGGGCGACGGCTCACCATGGACCAGTGCACCAGCAAGGTTGTTGCCATTGCTAGGGGTCACGGTGGCTCGTGTGTATGTGTCCGGGGCATTTGTAGAGATGGTCTACGACCAGGGGAAGGGAGAGAGAGCAGGTAAGGGTCAGGGAAATCGCACATGTGAGCTCGCCCATTAGAGCTCTTGGGCAGCCGGCGCACGTGCGAGGGAGGCAGCAGGAGGAAGAAGGAAGAGGGGGACATGGGTGTAGCATGGTGCGGACGTCAAGGCGCATCGTTAGGCGTGTGGGGAGGGCCGAGGTGGTCGGAGGCATCGGGCAGAGGGTGGCTATAGTGCCTTGGGCACTGTAGCGCGCTCTATAGTGTGCATATGGTCGGCATGGACATTTTAAAGGGCCAGGGGCATGTCCTCTTGTGTCTTGGGGCTGCCTCGGATGCTCTGGGTGGATAGGAGCTAGGTGGGGTGCTGCATATAGA
Source organism: Triticum aestivum (assembly GCF_018294505.1). Lineage (NCBI taxonomy): Eukaryota > Viridiplantae > Streptophyta > Magnoliopsida > Poales > Poaceae > Triticum > Triticum aestivum. Next base: position 291,189,141 of record NC_057800.1, read on the forward strand.
AATGGGAGAGAGGAGGTGTTGCCATGGGTGAACAAAGAGAGAAAGAGGTGGGTTTCCCCCAATAATTGAGCTGTTGAAGGAGGAGAGTTAATGTAGGTAGGAGGTGACCTGGGGCAGCTGTGGTAAAATTTTTGGGCTAATGAAGATTAGTGGAAGAGGTCAAAATGATGATTTTGGGAAAATGGCAGAAGGTGTTTGATAAAGTTTTGGGCAAGCAAATGGATTCCACTTGACATGAGAATTAACAGGATCAAATGGCATATAGAATTGAGGTTGATCACCAAGTTTGAGTCCATTTGGAGAAAGTTGCGTGTATAACTTTAGCAAACCCTAGAAATCAGCAGAAATGGGTTTGCTTAGATCTAGCTAGGCTAATCTCTTCTCCTTGATGCACCACTTGGTGTAGTGTCACTATCTGGGTACTTGAGCATGTCCACAAAGTTTGGGATCAAATGGAGAAAGTTGGCAATGTAGAGTTGTTCATACTTGGATCTGGACAGAGAGGGTTTTGGGTCACTTTTGTGAACCAAAATGATTTTGATTTTGATGAAACTTTGCAAGATCATCACATTATGCATATGTGACTTGCTAGAATTTTCCTGGATTTATTTGAAAATATTTCTTATATAAATATTTCAAATACTTGAAATGAACAGAAATGGTTTTGGAGGGTTTTGTCCAATATTTTGAACTTGACCATGTGTTGAAACTCATATATATGGAATATATATGTCCACTGAGTTTCCCTAATTTTTCTCAAATATTTTTGATACATTAAATAATGCTAACCTATTAAAGATCATTTCTGGCCTTAAGAAAAAGCCTTTAAATAAAATAGAAAAATAACTTTTAAAATAATATTTTTGTGGGTTTTGGGAGTCCCATATCTAATAGGAGTCAAATATACTTTTTGAAAGATTTTTCACACTCTAAATTAAGTACTTGTAGTGCCAGCCTCAATTCATGGGTTTTTGGAAAACCTAATTTAGAAAATACTTTTAGGCCAAATTCTTTTTGTAAGAAAATACTATTCTTTCCTATACACATGGCATGATCGTCGGGCAAAGTTTTGGATCAAGGAGAAGGAGTATAAGAGTTGGAGGATTTATTTGATTTTAGAGCACTTGCAAACAACACAAAAATCCAATCAAGTAAAGTCCAAAACACTCATAAAGTTTTTGTAAAACCACATTTTATCATGATTTATTAGCTTAAGTGCTCTGGCATGATAATCAGGGTGTGACAGACAACCGACATGAGCCTTAGGGTTGTCTCTTTATTGTATGAAGTGCAATTGCCATGTAATTGCTTTACTTCATCACTATGCATTAGCGATAGTTGTAGAAGCAATAGTTGGCGTGACGCCCTCGATGCAACGACACTACGATGGAGATCAAGGTGTCAAGCCGGTGCAGATGGAGATCATGACATTGCTTTGGAGATGGAGATCAAAAGCACAAGATGATGATGGCCATATCATGTCACATATTTTGATTGCATGTGATGTTTATCTTGTATACATCCTATTTTGCTTAGTACGATGGTGGCATTATAAGATGGTTCCTTCACTAAATTTCAAGGTAAAAGTGTTTTCCCTGATTATGCACCATTGCTAGAGTTCATCGTGTTGAGACACCACGTGATGATCGGGTGTGATAGACTCTACATTCACATACAACGGGTGTAAGATAGTTTTGCACATGCAAAATACTTGGGTTAAACTTGATGAGACTAGCATGTATAGACATGACCTCGAAACACTGGAGACCGAAAGGTTGAACATCACTACCGCAGGATGCTGCTAACGCGACACTACGATCAGAGACCCTTCGAGAAACTGTGTGCGATGCAATAATCGCAAACGGTGGTGTATGAAAACCGTCAAAAAAGGTGCAAAACGTTTGCAATGGAGGATGCATCAAACACGGTTCAGATTTTAGTTACGTGTGCGATGAAGGGCATACGGTTCAGTTCAATTAACTATTTGCGATGAGGAGGAACAAAAGAAATGGGCAGCCAGATGAAGGCGTGTGCGATACATAGCATACGGTTCACTCGGATGAACTGTTTGTGATTAGGCCAAACAAAAGAAACGGGCAGCCAGATGAAGGTATGTGCGATATACAACATATGGTTCACTCGGATGAACTGTTTGTGATTAGGCAACACAAAAGAAACGGTCAGCCAGATCAAGGTGTGTCGATATACGGCATGCGGTTCACTCGGATGAACTGTTTGCGTTGACACAAGAGAACATAAACGGTTCAACTTAACAAGACGTGTGTGTTGTGCGATAGGATTGCATACAGGACAACATATATATATATATATATATATATATATATATATATATATATAGACACACACACACACTTATAAGGACATGGTTGCATAACCAAATTAAACATCCACTTACATAGGTGGCTACTACACACATGGCATTTCCACACACCAACAATAAAGTAAACTATATATCACATGCATGATTAACTAGCATAAACGATATATCATCTGATCATTATCTAGTTCTTGTGACGCTTGCTCTGCTTGTGACTCGATCCGGGCTCGTCGATTTTGGTAACGAGGCACTTCCTCATGTCAACGATCCGCCTATGCATCTCGTAGCATGTGTACACGCTCTTGGTCGCAAACCGGAGGTGATGTTCTTCCAGTTGCCACATCCAGTGTAACGCCCTCGATGCAGCTATATCTCCCACGTGTCGAAGCACGACTTAGAGGCATAACCGCATTGAAAGCAATGTCGCAAGTGAGGTAATCTTCACACAACCCATGTAATACATAAGGGAAAGAGTTACATAGCTGGCTTACAATCACCACTTCACACAATACATGAATAAAGCATTACAACATCCAGATACAATCAAGGTCCGACTACGGAACCAAAATAAAGAAGACTACCCCAAAAGCTACACAGATCCCCGATCGACCCCAACTAGGCTCCACTACTGATCAACTAGAACGAAACAACACAAAGGGCAAGAAAAGGGAAGGCAAGAGGAAGAACACACCCAAGCACACAAATAGAAACAAGGCAACATGAACATGATGGATGCAAATGCACATGGCAACATACAGGAAGATGGAATGCACAAAATGAGAAGAAAAGATAACACAAGCATGATGATGCAACAATTTATTATCACAATCATGGCAGCCCATACATGTCAACAACAAAAATAAATGGAAGGCAACTGGAGCATCGGTCTCGGGGCGTCACAACACTCCACCACTACAAGAGGATCTCGACCCGAGATCCTAGGGATGGCACCGGAGGGAAAAGGAAGAGGAAGAGGTGAGGTGAAACTAAGTTGCTTCTTTGACAAACGAGTGAAACCAAAGAACCTTGCGAGGATGAACAAAATTAAAGAAAGAATACAACGAAGATGAACAAAGTTGAAAACACTCCGTTAGACAAGAGGAACAAGGAACATTACTAGAACCTTGTAGGTTGGAGACATAAGAAAAAGGTTGCAATGAACAAGAATAAGGATTACGTTATGTGTATCCTTCACCAATTCAAATTGATGACAAGCCATGGAATTGGCATACTACTTATTCTTGTAGAGAGGATTAAGATAGATATTGCATAAATTTGAGAAGGTCTTCGACGAACCACCGGTAGGATTGAAACCACGAATGAATTGATATGATAACGAAAGAAGAGGAATCTTGCACGAACCACCGTAAGAATTAAAATGACCGAAGGAAAGATAAATGAACACCGGGAAGAATTATGAAATGAACAAGGATACTTGAGAGAATTTATATACAAGTGAACGAAGGGATCACGAACTGATTAGAGAATATTGAATGATGCACTGGTAAGATTTGGAGAATGATAGCTGAAGGCTGAGAATGAATAAGTCTTCTGAAATGATGGGCTTCAGATAAACAAACTGAAAATACTCCTGAATTACTCCGGATGGGTGAAAAGAATTCTCATAATCAAAACAATTATGAGGGGATGACAACAATCTAGAATCACGAATCTTGAAGAGAATGTAGCCGGATTGAGAGAAAATTCTTCTTCGGTCTTCAAAATCCGAGAATGGCGACGAGAAACACCACCATGATAATTGATGAGAGACCCCGGGAGAATGAAAGCGAAGAGGTTGAGCCAACAATGAAAAGAGTTTGAAAGATCTTGGGGAAAGACATTTGACTGATGATGATTCATTCTTACGTCAAACTTCAAAAAGAATTTAGGATAGCTCTGGGAAAATTAGAAGAGTCGGGTAAGATCCTGGGAAAAGACCTGTGGGTTAGGGCGCACTCAAAAGAAACACTATTGAAACAATTTAAAAGAGAGAAAGCACTGGTTGAATTAAATGAATTGAATGAGGGAACATCCTCGAAAGATCTTGAACGAATGCAGAGTGGAAAACACAAATCTTCGAGATGTCTTCAGCACTCCGGAATAATTGAATATCGAGAAGTGGAATGGTTATGAGGTGCACCGGCATGAGAAAACATTGGACCAAAGAGAAGACAATTCTCAATACCGAAGTTTGAATTGAATCCACCGAAGAAGGAAAATGAGTGAGGAATGACGAACTAGAAGAGCATCTTCATGTGAACCACCGGGTAGAACATTGAAAGAAAAGAATGAAGAGACTTCACAAGAATAAAAGGATGCTTGATTAAGAAATCCGAGTCCTTAAGGAAAAAGGGTGGGAGGGTGGGAAAAACAAAGGCAACTTGGAGACGGATGAAACAAACACCGTTGAGAAGAAGTGATAATTGATCTTGCAGAAGTTGAAATGATCGGATCCACTTGAAGAGAAGCACACCGGTTGAAAAGGATTGACATGACAGTCTCGATTATCATGAAGGTTTGGTATTCACATCGGAGTATGAGAACGCCGTTTAGAGAAGGTATGGAATCAACATTTGACTTCGAAGCAACTCGAATACCACAACTCAAAAAACAAACAAAGGATTGGCTTGCAGAATAAGCCGGAACAAACATATGATAGAGATTTCGTCCGAAGTTTTCGTGGTGGGGCCTACACGGGCTTGATCGTACAGCACCATCATGTACAAGGCAGTGCACATGACATACGAAGCATCCCCGAGTCGGCATAGCCAAGGACTCTTTAAGACACAATGAGACCACTGTAAAACCAACTGTGAATAGGCAGACCACTAGACGTCGAACCCCAATTTCATATCATACATCTGTCGGAAAGATATCCTAAGAGCTACTTGAATTCCCAATTATAAACTCCCGAAATGTTCCCAGTTATGCAATCAGGTGTTGGGGATACAGGGGAAGCATAATATCTCACCCAAAGCTAGCAAATCCTACATCCAGCTGTATCCATCCTTCAACACATAACCAAGAAACCTTCAGAAATCGTCTACCTCAACCTTCGAAAAGCATCCGTTATACGAGTTATGGCAATACTCCCGAACTCCCGCCCCAGTACTGGGTGGCGTCGAGGTTATCTCACCAACAACTGCATAAAAGAGATTTTCGATATCGGCAAACTAAACTCAGGTATTCCAGAACTGCAACAAAATTGTGACGACAACACCTCAGAGCTCAACTCCCCGGGACACTGCCACAACCCCTAAATGACAGGAGGCACCAAGAACAATGTTCTCGTCACAAATCGATCGGAACGATTCCAAGATACCCGCTTGATCCTAATTTTTTTAGTGAAATTTGAGAAGAGAAGAGTCAAAGCTCTACGTAAGGACGCCTTACCAGAGCGATGAAGGGACTGGGGAGTAAATTTTTTTTCCTAAACTCTCCGATATATAATTCCTAAATGACTCAAAACATTTTTCTAGACTCAACAACGGCAGCTAATTCGATCAAGCAGGGGGGCTCCTAAGGTCGGGGAAGGCTCTGATACCAACTTGTAACGCCCTCGATGCGGCTATATCTCCCACGTGTCGAAGCACGACTTAGAGGCATAACCACATTGAAAGCAATGTCGCAAGTGAGGTAATATTCACACAACCCATGTAATACATAAGGGAAAGAGTTACATAGCTGGCTTACAATCGCCACTTCACACAATACATGAATAAAGCATTACAACATCTAGATACAATCAAGATCTGACTACGGAACCAAAATAAAGAAGACTACCCCAAAAGCTACAGAGATCCTCGATCGACCCCAACTGGGCTCCATTACTGATCAACTAGAATGAAACAACACAAAGGGCAAGAAAAGGGAAGGCAAGAGGAAGAACACACCCAAGCACACAAATGGAAACAAGGCAACATGAGCATGATGGATGCAAATGCACATGGCAACATACATGAAGATGGAATGCACAAAGTGAGAAGAAAAGATAACACAAGCATGATGATGCAACAATTTATTATCACAATCATGGCAACCCATACATGTCAACAATAAAAATAAATGGAAGGCAACTTGAGCATCGGTCTCGGGGCGTCACATCCAGGCCCCGTGCCAGGATACGAGACTTGTTTTCTGGGCATCCTACTTCATCTTTTCATAGTAGGGCTCGACGATGGCCGACGCGAGTTCGACCAAGGAGTCCTTCGTGCTTCCCCAGACCCTGTAGTGGTCACGGATTTCGACAAGATTCTTGTAGGCCAAGCCCGTAACACTGAGCGCTTTTACATCGTTGGTGGTATCCATCATGGCAAACTTGTAGTTAGTGCTGTTGACAAACCTGTTGAAAGGGTCGCAAGGCTTTGTGGCCATGCAGTAGTGGTGGATGAGGACATGATGGTGCATGCAAAACTAGGCGATGGCAACCTTCTGATCTATGCCGAGACGACCGGTGGTGTACTGGAGGTCGATGCCGACCACCTTGTACTTGTCTCCAGCAAGCAGCTGCTTAACGTTGTTGATGTAGTCGCCCACCACGGCTGGGTCGATGGTGTACACCACCGAGAGATCCGTCTCCCTTGCGTAGGTCTCCACTCTATGCTCGCTGAACTCCATTGGAGCGCCGCCAGACATCCCCTCTCTATGTGTCGTTGTGGGTGTGCTTGTTGTGTTGTGGGGCGCGATCAAAAGGTTGAAGAGACTAAGGTTATAATGGTCGTGGGAATTAAAGGGGAAGGCGGATGGCAAGGAATATCGGCAGGCCCTGATGGCAGTTCTAATTTGCAGCGCATAACTCCAACATGCCACACGTAACTGCATCGCGTGGCAATGCACGCAGCGCAACCGCATGCATATGGGCCCCCCGACCTGATCGTGCGCATGCCCAACCGCTGTCAGAGTGCGCGCAGAGGGACACGGGCAGAGCGCTCCGCATATAGCAGTTGAAAACGCAAGGAAAAGCAGTCGACAAGCGGAGCGCGCCGACGGACGCGAGCAGAGCGCACCGCGGCGCCTAACGGCGGGATATACCTTCATTCAAGCCAATCAAAATAAGACTGGAACGGACATGTCTATATTGAGCAAAGGGATCGCACATGTCTGTATTGACTGGAACGAGAATGCAATAGCAAAATAAGAATTAAGGCCACGATGATGCAATCACAATGGTGGTTATAGGAGGCGAGAAGAAAGATGCATCCATCAATGTATGACCTCCTCCTCCTCAACTTAGTGCGCCGGCCGGGCTACCGACAACGGCTAAGGAGCGGCGGTTTTTGTGGCGAGGTGAAGGTGCTTCGCAAAAAAGGCATCCAAGGCTTCCAGCCGGTTGAAGAAGGCCAACGTCGTAGCGTCCTCACTGGCCTTGTAGATACCTATGTACACGATTCGCTCATAGACATGGATGTGTACGTCGACGGTTTCTTGCAGGGCGAGGCACTTCGCGGCGAGTGCGACCTCCAGGTGGAAATTCGTCGTGGCGTCGGCGGGCAGTCGCAGGGCCACCAGTGCTTGAAAGAGATTCCAACCATGGAGGCCAATTAGGGTGGCAGGCAATGATGAGCCCGGGAGCATGGGCTGGAGGAGTACGGCGATGTTGTCCGCGAGTTTCTTGACGACAGCGAACCTGTTGGTGGTGTGAACGATCATCTGGTCCAATTGAGAGTCGTAGCTGGCGTCGACGGCGGCCATCCACCAGCCCGCCAACACCGTATGGAGACGATCCATGGTGCCATGCCGCAGGCCGCTGTCATGGACCACCTGGCAGAGCCGCTGGCTGCTCGCGCTCATCTCCGGCATGGGTCTGGAGTGGGCACTTTTGTGCTTATTAGTGTTGGTGCTTAGGCAAATGCTTAGGTGCGTACAATGTGGTAGATGCATTGGAATGGATGTGCGCCTTTATATGAGTGCAAACTACGTTGCATTCACATCTTGCTGCCTCTCTTTTCCCGGTCCTCCCATTACTTCCCTCATGCATTCAGACGATGCTAATTGAAGGAGGATGCATCATTGGTCGTTCAACATTTCGGGAACAGCTACCCTCTCCCTCGTCTGCATTAAAGCCGTATCAGGAACTGCGTCGCCCGCTGTCAAATCAAATAGTACTGCGCCGCCCGCTGCATGCCTGGCTGAACACGCCTCCTCGCCTCCATCTATGCTTAATTACTGAATTTTAGTTGCAAAAATAGATACTGCTAGTGATTTTTTAGCTTCATATTTTGACAAATCACAGTGTTACAAGGTTGGCAAATGGCAATGTTACTAGATCAACAAATGTCAATCTTTCTAGTTTGACAAATGGCAACATACCCAATATAATAGATGCAAATCACACCAAATTGTTTGTAAGTGGTTCACACAGGTCATCCAAAAGAACCGTTAGTGTTCAAGAGATGCACAAATCCTGCTCTCACTTTGCATACGGGTGTTCTATCTGAAACCATCATGCTTGTTTTGAGAAGCTCTGGATTGTGAGAAGCATATACCCAAACCTACCCCAAATGGGACCAAAAATTTACCACGACATGTTGATGCCGCTCCATGATAGCATGCCAAGTTTCATGAATTTCAGACGAGTTTTGGATTTACTAGAATTTAAAAACCAAGCATCTCAATGTTTGTGGCCGTGTGACGGCGGCAGGGTGTTTGACATTCATTCCCATTTCTAGCATGGGACCTAAGCATGCACCCAAGGACAAAAGATTTGATTTTTCAACCAATTTATATGCATCGAAGCATGTGCATGTAGTTCAAATTTGAATTATGCACATAAATGCATCGAAAACTCACTTAATGCATAAATGTCCAGACGAACCCCGGAAAATCACAAGAAATAACACAACACTCCTGTTGTTCTATGTTGACACAAGAATTTTTTTTGAAAGCAATAAAAGGCAATGGATATCGTTTTGTCCCCAAAGGTGGGGTGTTCCCTATCGAAACCATCACGCTTGTTGTGAGAAGCTCTGGTTTGTGAGTAGCGTATACCCAAACCTGCCGCAAATGGGACAAAAACTTTACCACGACATGTTGATGCCGCTCCATGATAGCATGCCAATTTTCATGAATTTCAGATGAGTTTTGGATTTACTAGAATTTAAAAACCAGGCATCTCAATGTTTTGCCGGCAATCAATGGTGCCCTGGTGTTTGAAATCCATTCCCATTTCTTGCATGGGACCTAAGCATGCACCCAAGGACAAAGATGTGATTTTTCAACCAATTTATATGCACCGGAGCATGTGCATGTAGTTCAAATTTGAATTATGCACATAAATGCATTGAAAACTCAGTTAATGCATAAAAATGTCCAAACAAACCCCGAAAAATCACAAAAAATAACACAATACTCCTACTGTTCTATGTTGACACGAGAAATTTTTTGAAAGCAATAAGAGGCAATGGATATCGTTTCGTCCCAAAAGGTGGGGCGTTCCCTATCGAAACCATCATGCTTGTTGTGAGAAGCTCTGGTTTGTGAGAAGCATATACCCAAACCTGCCCCAAATGGGACAAAAAATTTACCACAGCATGTTGATGCCGCTCCATGATAGCATGCCAAATTTCATGAATTTTAGACGAGTTTTGGATATACCAGAATTTAAAAACCAGGCATCTAAATGTTTTGTCGGCAATCAACGGTGCTTGGTGTTTGAAATTCATTCCTAGTTCTTGCATGGGACCTAAGCATGCACCCAAGGACAAAGATTTGTTTTTTCAACCAATTTATATGCACCGGAGCATGTGCATGTAGTTCAAATTTGAATTATGCACATAAATGCATTGAAAACTCACTCAATGCATAAAAATGTCCAAACGAACGCCGAAAAATCACAAAAAATAACACAACACTCCTATTGTTCTATGTTGACACGAATTTTTTTGAAAGCAATAAGGGGCAATGGATATTGTTTCGTCCCCAAAGGTGGGGCGTTCTCTACCGAAACCATGATGCTTGTTGTGAGAAGCTCTGGTTTGTGAGAAGCGTATACCCAAACCTGCCCCAAATGGGACAAAAAATTTACCATGGCATGTTGATGCCGCTCCATGATAGCATGCCAAGTTTCATGAATTTCAGACGAGTTTTGGATTTACTAGAATTTAAAAACCAAGCATCTCAATGTTTTGCCGGCAATTGAAATTCATTCCCATTTCTTGCATGGGACCTAAGCATGCACCCAAGGACAAAGATCAGATTTTCAACCAATTTATATGCACCGGAGCATGTGCATGTAGTTCAAATTTGAATTATGCACATATATGCATTGAAAACTCAGTTAATCCATAAAAATGTCCAAATGCACCCCGAAAAATAACAAAAAATAACACAACACTCATGTTGTTCTATGTTGACACGAGAATTTTTTTGAAAGCAATAAGAGGCAATGGATATCGTTTCGTCCCCAAAGGTGGGATGTTCCCTATCGAAACCATCATGCTTGTTGTGAGAAGCTCTGGTTTGTGAGAAGCATATACCCGAACCTGCCCAAATGGGACAAACAATTTACCATGGCATGTTGATGCCGCTCCATGGTAGCATGCCAAGTTTTATGAATTTCAGTTAGATTTACTAGAATTTAAAAACCAGGCATCTCAATGTTTTGCCGGCAATCAACGGTTCCCTGGTGTTTGAAATTCATTCCCATTTCTTGCATGGGACCTAAGCATGCACCCAAGGACAAAGATTTGATTTTGCAACCAATTTATATGCACGGGAGCATGTGCATGTAGTTCAAATTTTAATTATGCACATAAATGCATTAAAAACTCACTTAATGCATAAAAATGTCCAAACGAACCATGAATAATTCCAATTCTTTTATGAGACACATATAGTTGCATGATCACTGCAGATAAAAGGTCTAGCCATTCAAACACTGTACATGGCCGCTGTGACCCCATTATGTAATTCAAATCAACATAAAAAATCAATTAGATCCCACACAGTTTATTATAACCAACCATGTGAGATGCAACACAAAATATCTTTGGACCATGTCTGAATAAGGGACCGTGTCTGATGACACTTTGCGCGCCAGTTTTTTGGCTGAAGCGATTCCAAATTTAAGGCTTCCGCGGAAATATCTACCTTCTCGGCCCCTCCCCCTTACCAAAAGCCACATTTCCCCTATTTCCGCCTTCTTTTCCAAGTTGAAACCTTCATTCCTTGCTTGCAGCGCTGCTGCCTCCTTGCTGGCGACCCTCCTTCACGCTGCTCGGCCTCGCCTATCTAGGTAGGTAATCCACACCCAAGCCCCATCCTCCTCCTCCTTACACATCCCACATGCCCAGACCGCTGGCTCAAGCGCGACACCTTCCTCCCAAATCCCTGACCCTCCACCAAATAAGCGCAAGACTAAGCCATGGTGCATGTAGTATAGCCAGGACCTCAAGGAGCATTTGGCAGCGGAGAAGCAAATCATGGCCACACACGCGGAGGAGGTCGTGATGGCTGCCATTCGTGCCGACCCCAGATCTTGGAGGAGCATGTCGCCGTCGAGGCCACTGTTGACGCCTCGCACACCAACGTCGCGACGCGGTTGGCCGCTTTAAACGATAGTTCGTGGCGTTTTCTCGAGACCACTGTCGGTGCCTTCAATGAAGACTACGATGTGTTTTCTCAGCGTGCATGTGCTTACCTCATCTCGAGAGCCAGCAGGTTGGTGCCTGGAATGGCTTAGGTAACTCACCACTACAATGAGGGCACCCACGATGCGGAGGCCTCGCCCTCTTCCATGTCCAAGGAGCCAATCGTCATTGATATCTCCGACAATGAGGAGTAGCTTGTCTTATTAGCTCACTATAAGGACCCATGTTTAGTTTGCTAGCTACTGCCTTTCCTTAACAAATTCTAGTGAATTGTGCTATCTACTTTTACCATGCAATCTTCTGCTATAGTGTATATGTTCTATATATCGTGCAATGTGGTGTTCAATTAACTGCTTGATTCAATTCTGCAAATGTGATGTTCAATTCTTCAGGGTGCAATATTTCTAAGTTGTTAAGCATGCTTGGTTTGGTTAACTGTCTGATCCTCTCTTAGGAGTATGTTATACTGTTCAATTGGTGTTTTGTTAACTGCTTGGTTCATTTGTTGTGGCTTGGTTCACTTGTTGTGGTGTTTAGTTAACTGCTTGGTTGAATTCTGCAATGCGATGTTCAATTGTTGTGGCTGCATTCTGTTATTGTATACCATGTGAGGAATAAATCGAATTTGGATGTACTAAATGCATGAGAAACAAATACAATTGATATATTTCCAAGTTGTTAAGCATGCTTGGTTTGGTTAACTGTCTGATCTTCTATTAGGAGTATCGTTATATTGTGAAATGTGGTGCTTAGTTAACATTTGGTTCATTTGTTGTGGTGTTTAGTTAACTACTTGGTTCAATTCTGCAATGCGATGTTCAATTGCTGTGGCTGCATTCTGTTATTGTATACCATGTGAGGAATAAATCGAATGTGGTTGTACTAAATAGATGAGAAACAAATACAATTTCTATATTTCCAAGTTGTTAAGCATGCTTGGTTTGGTTAACTGTCTGATCTTCTATTAGGAGTATGTTATATTGTGCAATGTGGTGCTCAGTTAACGTTTGGTTCATTTGTTGTGGTGTTTAGTTAACTGCTTGGTTCAATTCTGCAATGCGATGTTCAATTGCTGTGGCTGCATTCTATTATTGTATACGATGTGAGGAATAAATCAAATTTGGCTGCACTTAATACATGAGAAACATATACTAGTGCTATATTTCCTAGTTCTTAATCATGCTTGGTTTGGATAAATAGGTTTTCCATGTGGCTTGAATTAATCTAATGAATCTGCAATGTGCTTATTTTTCGTCAACATATTTTACTGATAGCATGTGAAGCCTTACTTAACCTGATGACTAACTACCTTATATATGTTGCAGGGAAACAATGGGAAGCACTGAGGTTTACAAGATGGTACTAACTATTATACCTTGCCTTTTTTATTCCTTTGCCCCGTTTCCAATATAGAGAAGATATTTATGCACATCCTTGTTTTCAGTGTTCACTGATGATTACCTTTGAAACCACCTGTGTGGTCAGGAGGCGAGGAAAGTTTTCATACAACACCCACGGTTCAATATTGAAGTGTTCCTAAAGAGGTCGAAGGATGAACGGTCAATCATCCACAGGCACTGGCCTTAAGTTACAAAGACCTTCAACATGAATGAAGGCTCAATATTCGCCTTCCGCTTTAGCAGTTTTCCAGATGAGATGCATCTCTCTATGTACCATCTATGACGCTAATTCCAAAAGGTTCTAGATGTTGCATGTGAAACTTGCTGCTGGTGCAGTTGTGTAATGGGGTAGCTGAGTGCTGAAGCTATATCATGTTGTACTCCGATGTATTTCAATTATTAAATCCTGCTTCCTTAATATGGAAATGGAATATATTATGTGCTTAATATGAATGTCAATTAGATTAGTAAATGGATTATTAATAATAGGGCACTTAGCCCGCTAATTGGCCAATTAGCTTGCTATTTGGGTTTTCCAATTGCAAACGGTTAATGAGAAAACACCGTGGGCGATGACCTCAGGCAACACACACAATTTCTAGGAATAAACCATGTTGGATCAATCAACAATCACGCACGACATTCTTTTTAAAACTGTTTGTGTTACGCCAGCTTGCACAAACGTTTTCCTTGTAGCGACTGTGTGGGATGTATATACGAACAGAAACGTTTAGCGGGGACTGACTGTGTGGGATGTACTTGCGACCGGAAACAATTTCACCATATAATTGTATTTTTAGCAGTACTGTACGTTTTTCCATATTTGAGCGCTCGCCGGTCGCACACGACCTCATTTTGCTGAGCGTGTGTGCCAGGAGGGCATATTCCCAACGGTATCTGGGTCGTGTGGGAAGGACCCCCCCTATCGCCCACACTCACTTGGCGACGGTTTCGAATGCCATCGCGGAAAGGGGTTAAAAACCGTTTGTTTAGGACAGACGTGTACCAGTGCATGAATCATATAGTAGATATGATCAACATAGAGATGTTCACCATTGATGACTACCCCATCTCACGTGATGATCGGACATGGGTTAGTTGATTTGGATCACGTATCACTTAGATGACTTGAGGGATGACTATTTAAGTGGGAGTTCTTAAGTAATTTGATTAATTGAACTTAATTTATCATGAACTTAGTCCTGATATTATTTGCATATCTATGTTGTAGATCAATGGCCCGTGCTATCGTTCCCCTGAATTTTAATTCGTTCATAGAGAATGCTAAGTTGAAAGATGATGGTAGCAACTACACAGACTGGGTCCATAACTTGAGGATTGTCCTCATTGCTGCAGAAAAGAATTATGTCCTTGATGCACCGCCAGGTGAAAGGCCTGCTGCAGGAGCAGATGCTAACATTTTGAATGTCTGGCAAGCTCGATATGATGACTACTCGATACTTCAGTGTGCCATGCTTTACGGCTTAGAATCGTGACTTCAAAGACATTTTGAACGTCATGGAGCATATGAGATGTTCCAAGAGTTGAAGTTAATATTTCAAGCAAATGCCCGAGTTGAGAGATATGAAGTCTCCAACAAGTTCTATAGCTGCAAGATGGAGGAGAACAATTCTGTTAGTGAACACATACTCAAAATGTCTGGGTATTATAATCACTTGACTCAACTGGGAGTTGATCTTCTAGTTGATTGTGTCATTGACAGAGTTCTTCAATAACTGCCACCAAGCTACAAAGGCTTCGTGATGAACTATAATATGCAAGGGATGAGCAAAACAATTCCCGAGCTCTTCGCAATGCTTAAGGCCAGGGAGGTAGAAGTCAAGAAGGAGCATCAAGTGTTGATGGTTACCAAGACCATGATGACCCACAAGTATAGGGGATCAATTATAGCTCTTTTCGATAAGTAAGAGTGTCGAACCCAACGAGGTGCAGAAGGAAATGACAAGTGGTTTTCAGTAAGGTAATGTCTGCAAGTGCGGAAATTGTAAGTAATAGAGTAGTTTGATAGCAAGATAATTTGTAACAAGCAAGTAACGATAATAGTAGTAAAAGTGCAGCAAGGTAGTCCAATCCTTTTGAGGCAAATGACAGGCCAAAACGGTCTCTTATAATAAGCAAAGCGTTCTTGAGGGTACACGGGAATTTCATCTAGTCACTTTCATCATGTTGGTTTAATTCGTGTTCGGTACTTTGATAATTTGATATGTGGGTGGACCGGTTCTTAGTTGCTGTTCTTACTTGAACAAACCTCCTACTTATGATTAACCCTCTCGCAAGCATCTGCAACTATGAGAAAAGTATTAATAATAAATTCTAACCATAGCACTAAACTTTTGGATCCAATCGGTCCTTTACATAATAGCACATACACTGGGGTTTACGCTTCGGTCACTCTCGCAACCCATCATATAATTGCTACTCCACAATGCATTCCCTTAGGCCCAAATATGGTGAAGTGTCATGTAGTTGACGTTCACATGACACCACTAAGGGAATCACAACATACATACTATCAAAATATCGAACACATATCGAGTTCACATGATTATTGCAACATGATTTCTCCTGTGACATCAAGAACAAAAGTAACTACTCACAAATGATAAACACGCTCATGATTAGAGGGGTATTAAATAGCATATTGGATCTGAACATATAATCTTCCACCAAATTAACAATATAGTAATCAACTACAAGATGTAATCAACACTACTAGTCACCCACAAGCACCAATCTATAGTTCTGATAACAAGATTGGACACAAGAGATGAAGTAGGGTTTGAGATGAGATGGTGTTGTTTAAGATGTTGATGGAGATTTCCCTCCCCAAGATGGGAGAGTTGTTGGTGATGATGATGACGGCGATTTCCCCCTTCAGGAGGGAACTTTCCCCGACGGAATTGCTCCATCGGAGGGCAAAAGTGCTCCTGCCCAAGTTCCGCCTCAAGATGGTGGCGCTCCGTCCCAAAAGTCCTCTCCTTATTATTTTTCTAGGTTAAAATGACTTATATACTAGAAGATGGGCACTAGAGGTGGGCCTGGGTCAGCACAACCCACCAGGACGGGCCTGTGCGCCATGGCGCCCAGGTGGGTTGTGCCCACCTGGTGGCCCCCCTCTGGTAGTTATTTGCTCCAATATTCCTCAAATATTTCATAAAAATTCTCCATGAAGTTTTAGCTTATTTGGAGTTGTGCAGAATAGGTGGCCTGACGTAACTTTTCCAGGTCCAGATTTCCAGCTGCCGGAATTCTCCCTCTTTGTGTATACCTTGCATATTTTGAGAGAAAAGACATTCGAATTACTCCAAAAAGCATTATTATGGATAAAAACATTATAAATAACAGTAAGAAAATATGATGCAAATGGATATATCAGCTCCCCCAATCTTAGACCTCGCTTGTCCGCAAGCGAAAACTGAAATCGAAAAACATGTCCACATGCTTAGAGAGAGAGGTGTCGATAAAAATAAATACGGACATAGAAGCATCACGTAGATTATTATAACAACAACAAAATTAAACATAATGCTTTTATCATAGAGCTTTTATCATATACTTCTCATGAATAAGTAACAATTCATCACACAATTGAAGTATGAAGAAAAAACTCTATTAAAAACCAACAAACTATGTTCCCAGTCAACTTCGCAATTACAATTCATCATCTTTTCAGGAAGGGTCACATAGGCAAGTCCACATACTCAACCATCATATAGTCTTCTATGATTGCTAACACCCACCGCGTGCACATGAGCAAAGCGTTTCAACCGGACACATAGAAAGATAGGGGCTTATAGTTTCGCCTCCCAACATATTCACCTCAAGGGTGATGTCAACAATAATAGCTCATGCTATCTATATTCAACTGGACATATGTGCCTAGATCTTTCCTCACCACATGATGCTTGCCAAAGGAGAAAAATAAAAAGTAATAGAAAGAAAACTTTGACTCTTTGCATAAAAGTAAATACATAAAAATAAAAGATAGGCCCTTCGCAGAGGGAAGCAGAGGTTGCCATGCGCTTATTTGTTTGTATGCTCAACCCCTTAGTGCAAAAGAACGTCATGTTGCATTGCCCCTTGTGATAGCGACCTTTACTATGTAGTCTGTCGCTTTTATTCTTCACCATCACAAGTTCATACAACGCCCAATTTTTTCTTACAGTAAATGATCTCACACTTTTAGAGGAAATTTTTATTGCCTTTTTGCACCGATGACAACTTACTCGAGGGATCTTGCTCAATCCCTAGGTAGGTATGGTGGACACTTGAAAATAAGATTTGGGTTTAAGGGTTTTTGGATGCACAAGTAGTATCTCTACTTAGTGCAGAATTTTTTGGCTAGCAAAGATAGGGGGCAAGCACCATGTGTTAAAGGATCTATGACAATATGACTTCTATGTGAATATAAACAAACATAAAGCATTAAGTTGTCTTCCTTGTCCAACGTCAACAATTTTGGCATATAATATTTTGATGAGGGCTCACAATCACAAAAGATTTCTAGGATAGTATATTTATATGTGAATCTTCTCTTCCCTTATTAATTCTTTGATGAGTTGCATCATTGACTAATGCTATGTTTGTCAATCTCTAATAAAATTTTCTACTTATACTTTTGCTTATGTGGTGTCATCAACTACCCTAAGATTAGTATATGATCTTTTCTTCATTTATTTCCTTTCATTTATTTATTTCTTTTCTCTTTTCTTTAATTTGCAACATGAAAGTAAAGAAAGCAAAAACTCAAACTAAACTTTATTATATAACTTGCACATGATTACAAGGATAGATCACTAAGAAAACTCTCGAAAAGAAATGATTGAACTAAACTTTTATTTATCTAAAGCAAAAGATCAAACTAAAATAAGTAAAGGTAAAAAGATAGTGGGATGATACGATACCGGGGCACCTCCCCCAAGCTTGGCGAAAGCCCAAGGGAGTGCCCATACCAGATACGCAATTCTCCTTTGGAGATTAAGATGGTGGTGGTGAAGAGAATTGTGCCTTCAACTTTTTCATATTATAGTTGAGGAGAGCAACTTCCGCTTTTAAGTCGTCGACTTCCAGCTCCAGCTTCAATATCTTGTCACATAAATTCCCTTTGCTTTTCTGCCGAAAACGAAGAGGAATAGATAGGTTAGCTCTCTTAGGGAGACTTGACTTCTTTAATTCCGCGTGCATATCCCCAGGTTGAGGTAGAGGGACATCCTCCTCCTCCGAGCTTGAATCATCGATCCTCATCAAGTGAGCATCCTCCTCGTCATCGGTAGTTCAACCATAAGGAGGTAGGTCCCCATAGGTCTTTGGGTAAGCAATGAGATGTGAGACATAGCTCTCTCCATCGGAGTCTTGGGACGACATATTTTCAGAACTACGCAGGAAACAACAAGAAAAGAGAACAGAGGGCTTCTCCATGATACAGTGGTTAACAGGTTCGGGAAGTATATATAGATTTCTTTATCTTGGGAGACAAGCAAACGGAAGAAAAACGGAGTCCGAAAGGTGTCCCAGGTGGGCACAACCCACCTGGGCGCGCTAGGCAAGCCTAGCGTGCCATGGTGTCTTGTGCCCACCAGGGTACGCTTCCCGGTAGTTTCTTTATTTCATAATTTTCTAAATATTCCAAAACTGACAAAAAATATTTTTGTGGATTTTTTAGAGTCTGTTTACTTACCGTATCATGTACCTCCTTATTTTCATGATTCTGGAGTGTTCCGGAAGGACTCTTTTATGTGTTCTTCCGGTGTCAAAGTTTGGATAATATTACTTACAACATTAATGGGCGTACCTAAGATATAATGTTTTATTCGTTGCCCATTGACAACCTTCGGGTTAGTACCTTCGACATTATTTATTTTGATGGCTCCAGATCGATAAATCTCCTCGATAACATAGGGGCCTTCCCATTTTGAGAGGAGTTTTCCTGCAAAGAATCTAAAACGAGAGTTGTACAAAAGAACATATTCTCCGACTTTAAACTCACGCTTTTGGATTCTTTTGTCATGCCATCTTTTAACTTTTTCTTTGAATAATTTCGCATTTTCATAAGCTTGGGTTCTCCATTCATCTAAAGAGCTAATATCAAATAACTTCTTTTCACCAGCAAGTTTGAAATCATAATTAAGCTCTTTGATGGCCCAATATGCTTTATGTTCTAACACAAGAGGCAAATAACAAGCTTTTCCATAAACCATTTTATAAGGAGACATACCCATAGGATTTTTATATGTTGTTCTATAAGCCCAAAGTGCATCATCTAATTTCTTAGACCAATTCTTCCTAGACCTATTGACAGTCTTTTGAAAAATTAATTTTATTTCTCTATTGCTAAGTTTAACTTGACCACTAGACTAAGGATGATAAGGTGATGCAATTCTATGGTTAACATCATATTTGGCAAGCATTTTATGGAATGCACCATGAATAAAGTTTGAACCACCATCAGTCATTAAATATATAGGGACTCCAAACCTTGGGAAAATAACTTCCTTAAGCATTTTAATAGAAGTGTTGTGATCAACACTACTGGTTGGAATAACTTCTACCCATTTAGTAACATAATCAACAACAATCAACATATGTGTATACCCATTAGAGGAAGGAAAAGGCCCCATGTAATCAAATCCCCAAACATCAAATGGTTCAACAACAAGTGAATAATTCATAGGCATTTCTTGACACTTACCGATATTACCTATTCTTTGACATTCATCACAAGATAAGACAAACTTATGGGCATCCTTGAAGAGAGTAGGCCAATAAAATCCAGATTGCAATACCTTGTGAGCAGTTCTATCTCCAGCATGATGCCCTCCATAAGCTTAGGAGTGACATTTACATAGGATTTGTCCATGTTCATGCTGAGGTACACAACATCTAATAATACCATCTACTCCTTCTTGATAAAGATGTGGGTCATCCCAGAAGTAATGTCTTAAATCATAGAATAATTTTTTCTTTTGTTGGTACGTAAAGCTAGGCGGTAAATATTTAGCAACAATGTAATTAGCATAGTCGGCATACCAAGGAGTACTGTGAGCAACATTTATTGCATCTAACTGCTCATCGGGAAAACTATCATCAATAGGTAGTGGGTCATCAGGCACATTTTCAAGCCTAGATAAATTATCAGCTACGGGGTTCTCAGCTCCTTTTCTGTCAATGATATGTAAATCAAATTCTTGTAACAAGAGAACCCATCCAATAATTCTAGGTTTGGCATCTTTATTTTCCATGAGATATTTAATAGCAGCATGTTCTGTGTGAATAGTTACTTTGGAATCAACAATATAAGGTCTAAATTTACCACAAGCAAACACCACTGCTAAGAATTCTTTTTTGGAAGTAGCTTAATTTCTTTGAGCATTGTCTAGAGCTTTACTAGCATACTGAATAACATTCAGTTTCTTATCAACTCTTTGTCCTAGAATAGCACGAACAACATAATCACTAGCATCACACATAATTTCAAAAGGCAAGTTCCAATCTGGTGGTTGAACAATAGGTGCGGAAATTAAGACTTCCTTGAGTGTTTCAAAGGCTTCTAAACAATCATCATAAAAAAAGGAATATCCTTTTGCAAAAGACTCGTGAGAGGACTAGAAATTTTAGAGAAGTCTTTAATAAATCTCCTATAGAAACCAGCATGACCTAGGAAAATACGAATACCTTTGATATCTTTAAGACATGGCGTTTGCTCAATTGCATCAACATTAGCTTTTTCCACTTCAATACCTCTTTCAGAAATTTTATGAGCCAAGACAATTCCTTCATTAACCATAAAGTGGCACTTCTCCCAATTCAAGACAAGATTTGTTTGTTCACATCTCTGCAAAATTCGATCAAGATTGCTTAAACAATCATCAAAAGACTTCCCATAAACAGAGAAGTCATCCATAAAAACCTCAACAATCATTTCACAAAAGTCAGAGAATATAGCAGCCATACATCTTTGAAAGGTAGCAGGTGCATTACATAAACCAGAAGGCATACGTCTATAAGCATAGGTTCCAAAGGGACAAGTAAAAGTGGTCTTTTCTTGATCAGGTTGAGAAGCAGGTATTTGTGAAAAACCAGAGTATCCATCAAGGAAGCAAAAATGTGTGTGCTTAGATAATCTTTCAAGCATTTGGTCAATAAAAGGCAGAGGGTAATGATCTTTTCTAGTTGCTTTGTTTAATTTTCTAAAATCAATTACCATTCTATAACATGTAACAATTCTTTGTGGAATAAGTTCATTCTTATCATTAGGAACAACAGTTATACCTCTTCTCTTAGGGACACAATGAACAAGACTCACCCATCTACTATAATCTATATGATAGATTATACCTGCTTCCAGAAGTTTTAATATTTCCGTTCTTACCACTTCTTTCATCTTCGGGTTTAACCGACGTTGGTGATCAACAACGGGTTTAGCATCAGGTTCCATATTAATTTTGTGCTGACATAGAGGTGGACCAATGCCCTTTAAATCATCAAGAGTATATCCATTAGAAGATCGGTGCTTCCATAGAACTTTGAATAATCTTTCTTCTTCATGTTCTGAAAGGTTAGCATTCATAATAACATGATATATCTTATTTTCATCAAGATAAGCATATTTCAAAGTGTCTGGCAATTGTTTTAATTCAAACACAGGATCACCTTTAGGTGGAGGAGGACCTCCTAGAGTTTCAATAGG
This sequence comes from Triticum aestivum, assembly GCF_018294505.1. Lineage (NCBI taxonomy): Eukaryota > Viridiplantae > Streptophyta > Magnoliopsida > Poales > Poaceae > Triticum > Triticum aestivum. The sequence goes on from NC_057800.1 coordinate 291,211,173, forward strand.
CAAATTGTGTTTAAGAAGAGGACGTTGTTCAAAGCAAATCTTATCTATTTCATTTCTTTCATGCATATGTAAATCATTTCCATGGTCTAGCAAATATTGTTCTAAAGGATCAGTAGGTGGTACAACAATAGATGCAAGACCAATTAATTCATCCTTACTAGGCAATTCTTCTTCATGAAGCTCTCTACTAAACTTGGAAAAATTAAACTCATGAGACTCATCACCAAAACTAACACCAACAATTTGTTTCTCACAATCTATCTTAGCATTAACGATGTTCAAGAAACGTCTACCAAAGATAATGGGACAAAAGTCATCCTGTGGGGAACCAAGAACAAGAAAATCAGTAGGGTATTTTATTTTCCCACACAAGACTTCAACATCTCTAACAATCCTAATTGGTGATATGGTGTCTCTATTAGCAAGCTTAATAGTAAGATCTATGTCTTCTATCTCTGCTGGTGCGATGTCTTTCATAATTTGTTGATATAAGGTGTAAGGAATAGCACTCACACTTGCACCTATGTCACATAAACCATGATAACAGTGATCTCCTATTTTAACTAAGATGAAGGGCATGCCAACAACAGGTCTATGTTTATCCTTTTTATCAGGTTTGGCAATTCTACCAGCTTCTTCACAGAAGTAAATAAAATGCCCATCCATATCTTTTTCCAAGAGATCTTTAACTATAGCAATACTAGGTTCTACTTTAATTTGTTCATCAGGTTTAGGTGTTCTAATATAGCTTTTGTTGACCATAGTTGAAACTTTAGCATGTTCCTTTATCCTAACAAGGAAAGGTGGTTTCTCAATATAAGTAGTAGGAACAACTGGATCAACATTGTAAAGTATAGTTTCTTATTTAACTGGTACCGTTTCTTTGATTTCTTCCTTAATAGGTGGGTGATATTTAAACCACTTCTCTGTAGGGAGGTCAAAATGAGTAGCAAATGATTGACAAAAGGAAGCTACTATCTCAGAGTCAAGTCCATATTTAGTGCTAAACTTTTGAAAAGCATCGGTATGCATAAAAGATTTAACACTATCATACTTAAGTTTAATACCTGGCTCTTTACCTTTGTCAAGTTCCCAATCTTCAGAGTTGCCTTTAATTCTTTCCAAAAGATCCCACCGGAATTCAATACTCTTCTTCATAAAAGAACCAGCACAAGAAGTATCAAGCATGGTTTTATCATTACGAGAAAGCCGAGCATAAAAGTTCTGGATAATAATTTCTCTTGAGAGCTCATGATTGGGGCATGAATATAACATTGACTTAAGCCTCCCCCAAGCTAGAGAGATACTTCACCTTAACGAGGCCAAAAATTATATATATAATGCCAATCACAATGAACTAGATGCATAGGATAATTTTTTTTTGGTGGAACTCCAATTTCAATCGATTCCAATTCCAAGATCCAATATCATCGCATAGCCTATACCATGCCAATGCTTTTCCCTTCAAAGATAAAGGGAAAACCTTCTTCATAACTTCATCTCTGGGTAAACCTGCAAGCTTTACAAGCCACAAATTTGTTCTACATATACCAAGTGCATATCAGGATGTTCGGTTCCATCTCCTGCATAAGGATTAGCTAGCAGTTGTTCTATCATACCCAAAGGAAATTCATATTCAATATTTTCATTAGGTGCAGTAGGTTGAGGGGTAGCTAATTGTGGTTCTGGTCGAGGTGAAGATACCCCGAACAAACACCTCAAAGGATTGTTTTCCATAGTAACAAGTGACAATAAATTTCAGCACACTATATAAAAGTTTCCATACCAAATTCCACTTACCAAAGGCGCTTCACTCCCCGGCAACAGCGCCAGAAAATAGCCTTGATGACCCACAAGTATAGGGGATCAATTTTAGCTCTTTTCGATAAGTAAGAGTGTTGAACCCAACGAGGTGCAGAAGGAAATGACAAGTGTTTTTTAGTAAGATAATGTCTGCAAGTGCTGAAATTGTAAGTAATAGAGTAGTTTGATAGTACGATAATTTGTAACGAGCAAGTAACGATAATAGTAGTAAAAGTGCAGCAAGGTAGCCCAATCCTTTTGAGCCAAAGGACAGGCCAAACAATCTCTTATAATAAGCAAAACGTTATTGAGGGTACACGGGAATTTCATCTAGTCACTTTCATCATGTCGGTTTAATTCGTGTTCGGTACTTTGATAATTTGATATGTGGGTGGACCGGTGCTTAGGTGCTGTTATTACTTGAACAAACCTCCTACTTATGATTAACCCTCCCACAAGCATCCGCAACTACAAGAAAAGTATTAAGAATAAATTCTAACCATAGCATTAAACTTTTGGATCCAATCGGTCCCTTATGGAATAGCGCATAAACTGGGTTTTAAGATTCTGTCACTCTCACAACCCATCATCTAATTGCTACTCCACAATGCATTCCCTTAGGCTAAAATATGGTGAAGTGTCATGTTCGACGTTCACATGACACTACTAAGGGAATCACAAAATACATACTATCAAAATATCAAACACATATCAAGTTCACATGATTACTTGCAACATGATTTCTCCTGTGACCTCAAGAACAAAAGTAACTACTCACAAATGATAAACGTGCTCATGATCATAGGGGTATTAAATAGCATATTGGATCTGAACATATAATCTTCCACCAAATAAACCATATAGTAATCAACTACAAGATGTAATCAACACTACACTACAAAAAAAATACACTTCCGTGATGATACGTGTTTATCACAGTAGGTCGCGTTTTTTGTCATGCATGTACATCCATGACAAATTTATGACAGAATCAAGATAGTCATACCTGTGCTATCGTAGAAGTTTTCCATGAAATTACCAAAATTATCATCACGGAAGTGTCCACTTCCATGACGATAAATCACGGTTCACAGAAGTGCTTTTGTCAAGGGTGACCGACACATGGCATCCACCGTAACGGAACGCCGCTAAGCTATCGGGTCAGGTTTTGGATCCGATAACCCGTTAACAACCCCGACCAATGGGAAATTTCCACGTGTAAAATTCTTATTGGCTGGACAAAACACGTGTCAGCTCGTTAGTGGGTCAGATAGGCGCCTATGATACGTCAACACGTGGCACGACCCAACAGAGGCCCATTCCCGTGAAAAGGCCGGCCAGTTTGAATTGGACAAAAGGTGGTGGGCCGGCCCATGGAAAGCCTGTTAACGGCCTGTTCGCATATAGCCCATTTACAGCCCGCTAACCCAAGGCCCGTTACGCCCTATCCGAATTAGGCCCAGTAGCGTCATCTGGGCCATCCAATATGATTCCAGCCCATTTTCACTTCTAGCCCATGTATGGACCATGACGTCTTTCGGCCCATATGAGGCCCTATGTAACTCTTGGCCTATTAACAGCCCGTGGTGAAACTGGCCCGTAATGAATAGTGTATCACTTTACACCCATTAACGGCCCGTGGTGAAACTGGCCCGTAATGAACAGTGTATCACTTTATACCCATTAACGGCCCGTTATTCCGTTGGGCCGTTTCCAGCCCATGTTATCTTTCAGCCTTCTTAGAGCCCATTTATTCTTGGGCTCATTTCCAGCATTCGTTTACTTACGGCCCGCTACTGTCATTTTCTGCTTGTGGGCCAAATTCAGCCCGTGGTTACAGTCGGCCCGTTTGTGGTCCATTAATACATTGTGCCGTTTTCATAGCGTCATCAAATACGGCCTATTAACGATGGCCCGTTACGGTCGGCCCATGAACGGACGATTCCAACTCTAGCCTGTTTACGGCCATAATGCGGCCTGTTATTGGCCCATGTTTGGCCAATCGATCATACGGCCCGTATAAGGCCCATTGATGATACGGCCCGTAGAAGGCCCATTGTTCTAGCCGTAAGGCTACTTTCTACGGCCCGTAGAAGGCCCACTATTTCTACGGCCCGTAGGAGGCCCAGTGTCACTACAGTAAATATTAGCCCATGGTTATTGTGGCCTAGTTTTAAAAAATAGGTTATTGCAGCCACTAGTTAACCGCGGAAAAAGAACTGCAATGACTACAAGCAAACAAATAAACAAGACAACAAGGAAATAAATAAGCAAGCAACTAACGCTAGGCTATCACGGCTATTACACATATTACATCCACTGGGCATCAAAGTTCGCCACCAGTGCAAATATAGGGAACAAAGCAACATATCATATACACTGGCCGTCAAAATTGGCCACCAGTGCAAATAAACGCGGCAGCAAAACAAGAGCATAACTGAAACAACTTCAGAAGAGCTCAAGAAACGTTATCCTGGGTATCCACCATGCTGGCAATAAGCTTAGCAAGCTGATTAGCTTTGTCCTGTTTGGCGCTAAAATCCTCCAACACTTGCTGTTGCACCAGAAAGTATGCATCTGAATGCTCCAGGGACTTCCGTAGTCCTTCCACTTCTTGTCGCAGCACAACTGATCGATGTCTTTCAGCTTGTAGTTGAGACTCAAGAAACCGAACTGATTCAGACAGTGAGTTTGAATAGCTTGTGCAAGCGGTAGTGGCCAGTAACTCCAACACTAAACCAAGACAGGATGTGTCACTTCCTGAACCTTATCTGCATTACTTCCTTTACCGTTTCTTAATAAGGCACTCTTCCCCAATATTCTGTCAGCATTCTAAAAGAAGAAACAAGCAGACACATAACAAGTTTAGCATGTACTAGTATATGAAACTCATTTCGGTGAACCAGTTCATTAGTAAGGTGGACAGGATTAAACTACCAAGTCTTCTATTGCCAAGTACTAGTACATAATAAAAGCATCAAACAAACATATATCTATGTCCTATGGTAGCAATGGAATCTTAAATTAGAACAGTTGTTCTTCAGGTTTAGGCACTTGTTCTACATGAACAGAGTACAGTAAGACGCAAGAATATAATACTTAAAAATAGAAAATGAGCTCATAGACCTTACCACATTCTTGGTTCGGGACCAGTACAGAACAAGGCGTTCCCAGTCATCGTCCAGTAAATGTGTCTCAGGAGAACGTAAGGGAATTTGATGAGTTTCTTTGCTGGTGAAGTACGTTTTCTTCAGGTAATTCCGATACTGCCACCAAGCATTCTTGAAGATAGCAGAGGTATTAGCACAGGTTACCTCATCCTGAGTTTCCAAATCGGTCCTTCTCTATAGAGAAAAATGGGAAAATTTGTTGTATTATAACCATCATGGAGGTACGATGTATGGGACGAAGCAAAGTAATTGCCATGAATAACATTACTTACACATAACTCCTGGACAAACACCTGCAACTGGCATTTTCCTTCATCTTCAGTATAATATTTCCAAGATGGGAAGATACGCACATACGATTTAACAACATCAAATGCGATAGATGCTAACTACGACTAGCTGGTTGTGCTTCCTCCACAGGAATAGGCGTACTAACTGGTGGAGTTGGGGTTCGCCGTGATAGTACTGGCCCTTTGGGCACTGGAGCTGCCTTACTAACTGCTCTTGTTTGGGAGCTCTGTGGTGGAGATGGTGTTGTGTCAACAGGAACTGGGTTACTATCGGCTGGGGTTGGGGTTAGATTGGGTGAAGCTGGTTCTCTGTCCATCGTAGTAGGGGTACAATCTGCGAGAGTTTGGGTTATGTGTGGTAGGGCTGGTTCTTGTGCATGTACAACCGGGGTGCTATCTCCACCAAGAGGTAGCACTATTTTATTTGAAGACCGTGTTTTTAGTCCGCTAGATACTGGCATCACCCGCTCCAATTCAAATGGCTGATAAACAGGAAACATAGTTGAATGTACAGACATTGTATGAGAGACAGATGCAATAGATAGTGTGGAAAAAAGAGGGCATGAAATAGTTGACATGTATATTGTTTAACTAAAACGGATAGCATGACATAATTTCACATATATGATGTCTATCTAAACTGGATAGCATAGCATAACATAATTCAAAGATATGATGAATAACTAAACAGGATCGCATGACATAATTCACCTACATGTTATCTAAGTAATCAGGATCGCATCATTTAATTCACATATGTGATTTATATGCTAAACAGAGGGCATTCGATATGATGTCTGAACTAAGAACATGGTGTTGAATATTGTGTATATGATGTCTAAACTATGCAATGCAAGACACCGTATGCATGATATGAGCAGTATAACCGTGCCAAGTTAGAGCATACACCTCAGTGGGGGAATAGGACTGGTCATCTGTCTCTGAATCCATCTCTGAGGAGCTATCGGGACCCAACAAGAGATCTGCTTCGACAGGTAGCACTGTCTGCTCTGAAGGCCTTGTTTTCACTCCAGATTTTTCCATCTCCCACCCAAATGGCTGATTCACAGGAAGAGTAGTTTAATGTACAAACATTGTCGACAAATGGAAATGTAATGAAGAAAAGGATGGGCAAGATATCATTCAAATATATGATGCCTGGTTAAACAGGATGGCATTGCACATTTCACATATATTATGGCTGGCTAAAAGACATGAGACTGCATAATTCCCATATATGATATAGAAACTAAACAGGTGGCATTACAGAACATGTCTAAACTAAGCAGATGACATATATGATGTCAAAAGTAGGCACTGCAAGGCAACATATGCATGATATGACTAACATCATCATGCCAAGGTAGAGCAAACACCTTGGGGGGTAAATAGGAGTGGTCAGCGGCGTCCGAATCCGCCTCAGAACAGATATCTTCCTCTGGATTACAATCTGGAGAGGGGTGGGGAGGGTTTGCCATTGAACCCACCATGGAGCGATGTCTGCATGACATTGTATTGCCGCGCAAAACTCTTCTCTTTTTCTCTACATGTTCAGCATGACTGTGTACAATATCTGACATGCATACGAAAAAAATATGGTGAGATTATGTAAGGAGAGCATGCAGAAATTTAGAGTGATGGTAACAACCAGTGGATCGATGTTTTTCCGTTGAACCAAAATAGCCCTAATGGATCGACGTGAATGTATAGTAATAAGTGATGCAACAAGTGTACAACCTCTTTGCCGTAGCCGTGTCGACCTCAGCATCATTGGGTTGGTCGCTGAAGCAGTTGAGGCAGAGGTGGTTGTCGGAGGTGTGGAGGAAGATCTGAGGAATCTGTAGACGGCGTCCAGGGCACTGCTCTGTTGTGATGGATCTTCTGTCGTTGGAGCAGCTCCGGTGAGCCGTATGACGTCAAGGCTGAAGCATCACAAGACAGACATCGTCAATCTCAAGTGGGATTCTAATAGCATCTCCAACGGATGATGTAAAATGGATGTAAAATTAACATCACCAAAAACCACCTGACTACAATAGATGAGGTAAAAACTGTTGACTCTGAACTTAACCGTCGAAACAGAAATTTATTGTGGAATCTAAATGCTACTATCGAAATTGAACGCAATGGTAGCAGAGAGGCACTTGACATGTAGTTTAGGGAGGGCCTGCAGTTCATCTTCAACCTGCACCCTCCCTGAGCCGCCAACCACCACCGGCCGAACCGCCGGCCCCAGCGCCGCCTCGCCGCCCCAAAACAACTCACCACCGCCGCCCCGGCCAGCCCTCTAGGCCCCCCGCCCCCACCCTGAACCCTAAGATAGATAGTGGGGTACCTCTCCGGCGAGCCCCCGTCCCCACGGCGGGTGGTTCTTCCTTAACTCCAGCGAGCCCCCCAACCCCTGAAAATCGACTGACCCAAAAGTTGATTCAGTCGGCTGAAGTGTGGCCTAATCGGAGCAGAGCAGCAGCACGAGCGAGGGGGAGAGCAGTAGCAGCAGCTGGGTGAGCGAGCGATCGAGCGAGAGCCAGAGCAGCAATAGCAGATCCGGCTAGTATGGCCGTCGCCGCCGAAGGGGGCTCGCACTGGGGGAGAGACGCCATGGAGATGTTTCCCGCGGCGCCGGCTTCAAGGTAGCCGCTCCATGGGGGTGCCGGATGGAGCACCGTCGGCGCCGGGAGGTCGAGTTAAGGAGAAGGTGCGATGCGATGAGTGTACAACCTCTTTGGTGGCGCCGAGTAGGCCTCGACTTCATCCGAGGAGTCGGTGAGGATGATGCGGTTCCGATGGAGCAGGTTAAGGTGGCGCTGTGGGGATGGAGTAGCCGCGATAGACGAGGCGATCGTCGGAGCAACTCCTTGGAGGTGGAGGACGGGGCGGCTGAACCGGCGGGACAACGAGATGGACGATGGATCCTCATCTGGGGAGGTGGATGAGGGACGTCGAGCTGTTGCGGTGGACGACATCGTCGGGGAAGAGGCTCTGGCTGGGCAGCGGTGACGTGGCGGACGGAGGAGGAGGGTGGGGTTTCGCGGCTGGAGCGGAGAGGTTATGGCGGCCTGGATTTCGAATGGCGAAAAGGGGGCGATGGGAGGGGGTGAAGCATGACTTAGGAACGTGCTTGTCCAAAATGTAGGGTGTGTTACAAAAGTACCCCCACCAATTTGAACTAGCGGCCCTTTCGGCTCAGGGTTAGAAGGGGGATTTCGCGTGTCGGGATTTGGCAGCTGGAGGGAGTTTTCACGCGCATTGTAATTTCGGGATAGCAAGGCGTGGGTTGTGAAGGCGCCAGTTTTGGGAGCACGATATCTAAATTTTCGGGATATAACAAGACACGGGTTGAATTTTACCGACAAGCCTAACGTGTAGTAATATTGTACTTGTACGTACCAAATCAATTCACACTTCCCTCAACCAAAAAGAAAATGAAAAAAATAAAACTATTCACACCACACAAAAGAGAGTCTTGCCCCATTTACTATACAAATGCTATTCAAAGCTACTCCCTCCTTCCATCTATATAGGGCCTAATGCGTTTTTCGATGCTAACTTTGACCAAATATTAGAGCAATGATATATGCCATGCAACTTACACAAAGCACACCATTAAATTCGTCTATGAAAGGTTCTTTCAATGATATAATTTTCACATTGTGCATGTCATGTACTATTAATCTTGTCAATAGTCAAAGGCGGTCTTAAAAATCTCATTACGCCCTATATGGATGGAAGGAGGGAGTATGAATCCATGTTATGTCCGATTAATTTTTTTTGCTTGCTGTATAATGCATGTAACCTACTCATACCAACATTTTAGTGCATTCCAAATGTCTATACTACCGCTACAATTCGAACTAAATTTGAATTCGTTTCTCTATTTCAATAAGAATCTACAATCATGATTGTTGCCAACTTCAACCATCATAGTTTCCTTGCTATCTGCCAGATATAAATCAGACGGCCTATAATGCAGGATGGCAGGCACACCATCATCAACAACTCCGTTTTTATAAGAGTAGAGATAAAATATATTAAATGTATTATACCATGTTCATAACCACACCATGTGTATCACCGTTATATATATTCACACATCCGTCGGTTTGAAACACTATGATAAATTCTTCAAATATCTGAATTCGCTTTTTATAATGAAGTATATATGATCTCTATTTGTCTTTTACACCCACACAACCCTCTTATCTTTGTAGCTAGCGCTAACTTTCTCTTGTGCATGCACACGCCCGCATCCCTCTCACCCTCCCTCAGCATTCTCTAGCTCCATTGCGCAAATTCATCTTTTCACTTTAGGTCATTCACCCATGGTGTGTGTAGGCCCCCCCAGCTCCTTCTTTACAGCACACATCGATTGATATGCCTCTCTAGCCAGGTGTGCCTAGCACAAACACAAGCTTCCCCTCTTCTCTTGTCACCATCCATGCCTCACTCCCACCACTCTTTTCATCGTTCTCATACTCGCACACTCCTCCCCTCGATATAGTATGCCTCTCGTACCACCTCCTACATGCATCCCTCTCTCTCTATCCTTCTCCTCGTGCCTCATTTGCTTCTAACACACACATGCATGTATATCGATCGATCTCCCAACATATACCTAGATCGACTTTAACTACCACCCCCATCGATCGACGTACCTCACAAGTTATGTCTCTCCTTTCTCTTACAAAGGGCGATTGATCTTCCTATGTAGTTACGTCTGCTTACCACAGCCACATCGTCCCCCCTCATCATTCGTGCATGCCTCCTGACCCGTCTCTCACACGCACGCGCACAGACAACAAGCAGCCATCTCCTCTCTTATTGATATTGCGGGCGTGCCCTCTGTTTGTCTAGCAAGCCTATCCCACCATTTGTTAGAAGCAACTCCACTACCACCCCCTCCAACACTCTAGCTCTGTCTCTCTCCCAACCTTATTCATCTCCTGCACATATGCATGGAAGCTGATCGATCTCCCTTAATACATGAGGCAGATCGATCTCCTTAATACATGAGGTAGGCCTCTCTCCTCCTCCACACATATACCAACCATTGTACCTCTATAGTTAATTGGGCCTCCCTCTTCCCCCACCACACACCGATACTCGAGCGCTACAGGTAGGTATCCATGCCACAGAGACAAACTGCACATGTCCCATCTGACGTTCCAGTAGGCCAGCCACTCTATATCTTTGATGTGGGCACACACAAATCCGATGGCACTCTTTATCGATCGCGCGCGCACACACACACATCATTCCTCTCTTCGATTCTATGGACACCTCAAGCCGATGATACCTCCACTGTCTTCTCGTGGATCGCCCCCTCTATATATATGTTATATCCAGGACTCTATTTCACACACATTGCATATGTTAATTTTTTTGATTGAACCCCCCCCACACAAAAAAAACTCTCAAGAACCCACACACTATATCTCTCTAGGTTTGTATCTCTCTCACACAACCCCACGTAGGTGGTGTACGTATAAAGAAGAGAATAGGTGCACCGTGCACGTACTCACGCTTCGTGCCCAGCCACACCCGCGTGGGTACACGGTGGAGCTCATTTCTTTACAAAATGGTAGCCCATGTGCTAATTTGAACGCCTCTAGCAGTTGTTTACCTAGGGAGGTCGTGTACCACGCTTGCACGAAACAAAGTTCGACTTGCCGTGTTGCTGCGTTATTTTTAAATAAAGTTATATCGCTCAATGGCACGTACACAGAATATAAAACGATTTTTATGGAGGAAAAGGTAGTCCACTCTTCAGAGTATCTCACACAAGGCTCCAGTGGCCTCTCTCTCTCACCGTTGGCCACTGATCCGACCGCATCCCGTCCGCCGGGGGAAAGGGAGTGCGATGGCCTCTCTCTCTCACCATTGGTCACTGATCCGGCCACATCCTGTCCGCCGGGGGAAAGGGAGCGCGGTGGCCTCTCTCTCTCTCACCGTTGGTCACTGATCCGGCAGCATCCCATCCGCCGGGGGAAAGGGAGGAAGTGCATCGTTTCCCGTTCGACGGCATCGAGGCAGCACGTCCCGATCCGCGGTACACGCCGTTCTCTCTGACCAAGCTCCGGCACGGCAGGGCCTACGCCACCTGCTCGGAGATTCCGCCCGCCGCCGCTCACCTAGTTACATCCTGACGACCTCTAGGTATCCCCTCCGGCCTTGCTCCACTGCCCATTTTCCAACGTCACTACATGTGGATCTTCCATAGTTCTTTGCCCAAAATGTAGCTCGTCCGGCGTACTTTCCATATTGCATTCTCGTCCTCACACCATTTTAGACAAACACTACCATGTTGTTATCTTCCCTTAGGACAAGGAATATTCTTATTTTTTGTCGTCTCATGTGTTATCAACTGTTATTGGCCAGTAATTGTTTCCTTTCTACCTCTTTTTTGCAAACATGGCTATCCATTTCACTTCGTTGCTATTGTGACCTTTTGGTGAACTGCACAAATCACTTTTTTCTTAAGAGTGTTTTGTGCAGTTGTACTAAAATGTCACACGGGCAACGTCTCTACATTTTAGTGCGACTGCACAACGGGAGATTGGTTTTTCTCTATCCTCCGCATCCAACTCCGAGCCTAATCTTCTCCAACTAGTTAGTCTTAAGAGAGACTGCAAAGGTGACCGGCTTCTATTTGTGTGTTTATTGTTTCATCAGCAGTCCTCTATTATCATAATCACACTTGATACCTTTGGAACAGGGACGCTCATCTCTATTTTAGTGGAACTTCACAAAATGATCGGAATGTTGCATGCTCCAGACAACTACTTTTTTTCCCAACATGCCTTGTTGATTTAGACAGAGCTGGGGGGACGTTGCTGCGAATGAAAGCATGGATCAATTTTAATTTAACACCTTCTCACAACTTTGTCTTCAGTTGTGATGTAATTATTAGCTCTGATCTGCTAATAATTGACATGCATTAGCAAGGAAGTTAGTTTTTTATTGTTTCCGAAAGAGCATCGATGGCAAGACATGCGAAACAAAAGCTGAAAGCTCACACCATTATACAATTTCATGTCGCTGGAAAATTATTTGTATAGTACGTCAATTATGTAAACAAATGATGGAAGCTTGATAGCATTGCCAGAAGCCTCTTCATCATCCGGGTCCATGTGCCATGCACAAAATTATACTCCTTCGTTCCTAAATATTTGTCTTTTTACAAATTTCAAATGGGCATATTTTAGAGTGTAGATTCACTCATTTTGCTTCGTATGTGTACTCCCTCCGTTCCTAAATATTCTATTTGTCTTAACAGAGATTTCAACAAGTGACTACATACGGAGCAAAATGAGTGAATCTACACTCTAAAATATGTGTATATACATCCGTATGTGCCAGTCCATTTGAAATCTCTAAAAAGAAAAATATTTGAGTAGTCACTCGTTGAAATCTCTAGAAAGACAAATACTCCGGAGTATATTTAAGAACCGAGGGGGTAGTGCACAACCGCATGAGAGACTCAACCCGGTCGTTGCGCCGCATTAATAGTGAGTAATGAGCAGTCAAATCATAAGCCCCACCTTTCCCACTGTAAGTTGCTCTGAAGAAGCAACCATCAATACGCTCTTCTTTGAATCCGCTCATACTACTGCATCTGTCACTGATTATATAGCGCACTTTAGAAAAAAGAAAAAAAATCTATGGGACCAAGGCGACTAGCGATCGGCCTGAAAAATAGCATTGGTAGTTATAGCATGGCGTCTATTACTAGAGGGAATAATGCGTACACACATGCATGCAGTGCTTCCACCCCGGGTACACACATGCATGCACTCCATAGTAGTATAGTACCTGGAGAGAAAATTGTGGACTTGATTGCGGTTACCACACCCTAATTAATTGAGCATTAAACCAAACACGCCCAAAGTCTCTCTGGTGGTGGAAATGCATTGAGAGAAATGCATCATAATGAAGCGCGCCCTGTAAACTGTGACGGAGGGTAGAGTAGTATGAAGGTGCAAAACCAATTACGCGTACTACTGCGCTTGGCTCTTCGCCCCTTCATGAAGTCGAACAATGATGGTACTCCGCATGTTGGGTACTACAGTGTATGCCTCTGACAATCTGACACCGAATGGACTGATGCATGTCCACCGAGGGTAGGTTGCATTAGTTAAAAGGCGTAAGCGAGCTTCACCTTGTCCTGCAAGCTTCTCCTCGTTCTGCGAGTTGACGAGACACACCAAAAAGTAGTGCTAGTCCATACTCCCTCCTTTCCAGTTAATATGGCTTAATATTTTTTGCGGGTAAATGAGAGAGCTTTATTCATATATAAGCATTCTTAGGACGATCAGCCAAGACACTGGTCACTAGGAAGCGAGGTACCCTGCAAAAAAAGAAGTAGGAAGCGAGGTGTTTCATCAGGCTGGTCGTAATGGTAGTATCATAGCTAGTATCATGCATGCCAACTAGGCAATTTAGATAAGGTGGCATAGCATTAAATGAAGAAAGAGAGGGTGTAGTATCATAATAAATGCTATGCTACTTTGTGTCATGCATGGCAATAAATAGAGTACTACATGATACTAATATATGATACTATGCGTTAGGGAGGTAGTATCATACACTAGTATCATATGCATGATACTAGTATATGATACTCTCCATTACAACCAGCCTCAAGCCAGCTCTCGGCCACATTCAAAGTGCAGCAAGCACGGTTCGCACGAAGATGCACCGCAAGGTTTACTGACCTGTTTACATGCTGAATAACAAAAAAAAGAGGAAATATTACTGAGCGCTACTATTTTTAACAGGATATGAGCTAGAATTAAGCGAGAATTGTGGCGAGTGTTCCATGCAATCAACTTCCATTATCACATGTGAGAACCCTCAAAGAGAACCAAATATGTTGAAGATTGCTTTATCACATTTTAAAGTTATAATAAGAGTGCAGACGCTCCTCCATCCGGTTCCTAGTACTAGTATAGTACATACCTTTATGGACTATAGTAGTAGTACTAGTAAACTTTGCACTTGGCTGTTCGGGAATTTGAACAATAATAGCACTAGTAGTATAGTGTATGCTTCTGGCAATCTGACACCGAATTAACTGTTGCACGTCCACCGCCTGAGCGAGGGAGAGCTTGCATTAGTCAAAAGTTTCTCCTTGTCCGGCGAGCCACCGCGCGCAAGCTTCTCTTGTCCTGCAAACTTCTCCTCGTTCGGCAAGTTGACGGGACACATCAAAGTAATGCTAGTCCATGCTGCCTCCTCTCCGGTTAATATGGCTTAATTTCAAACGAGATAAATACACTGTCTTCACTGTATATTTGTAAAAATACGGTCAGTGGAATTCATAATACGCTCATTGCACTCAATATATATATTTTTCGGTGTTCATACGGTCACTAGCTCACCCTCACTGAGTATGTGTGTGCATGCACGTGTAGGTCGAGCACTTGAGCGTGGCCGTGTGTGTTCCGTCATGTGCTCGGACATGCATGCATTAGGGCGTCGTGCACGTTTTTGCGTCCATGTGTACGTGTGACTGTTGCATACACGTAGGGGGAGTACGTGTAGGGGCCACTAAGGAGCAGTCAAATCACACAGTAAGTTATTCGGAAGAAGCAACCATCATTTCTCTCTTGAATGACATGTACACAATATAAAATGGTTGATATGGAGAGAAAAAGAAAACCACTATATATACACTAGCAGGAGCCTAAGCTACAAACCTGCTTGCTTAGGTTGCTCTCTTCACAAGCATAGAACGACGGGCCTGATCCCGCAGCTGGGGGAAGGGAACAATGTTCTGCGTAGACGCGGTCGACATCAGCGAGGGAGAAAACCCACAGTCGGTGCGTCCCAATCGGGGGTCACCGCTGTATGAGCCGATGCCGCGTCCCAACCACCCTTCTAGTTACAGCCCAATGTCCCAGGTAGTCCATCTTCCTTTTGGAGCCGGCTTGCTCCACTGCCGTAGCTCCATCCCCATGTCGATCTTTCTCTACTTCTACCGGCTTCTACTTGTGATGAGTTTATGTCTCATGAACTAGTGCCAGTACTGTTATTCTAATCACACTTCTTCAATATCTTTGCCATCAGGGATGCTCAGGTCGATTTTAGTGGAACTGCACAAAAGCATCGTATGATCCGAGGGTGCCAGCCATCTTTCCTTCGACAGGTTCTACCTGGCCAGGAAATTAAATCATGTTTAGGGTTTAGGGTTTAAGTCGTAGTGACCCCATCAGTAGTTTTTCTATCGTACACGCTCTCACAACTTTTTTCTTTAGTTGTGAAGTAAATATTGGCTATGATCTGTGAATCATTGAGATGCATCAGCATGCGTGTTAGTTTTCCTTTGTATTTGATGGAATGTTGTAACGGGGCAACCTTGGAATAGGAATGAAAATGGAGTGGAAAAGTTTCCGTTTTTCCGGAGAAAAAATGGAAACGGAGAGAAACCAACGTTTCGTTTCGTTGGATCGCGCCATCGAGCAAAACCAACGTTTAAATCACGTCTGTCGTGTTCGTGTCTCACCCTCCTCCACGGCTCGACCCCACACGGTCGCTCGGCATGCCACTCACCGCAAACCGAGTAGTATACCATAACTTTCCCGCCTGCTTGTCGATGGATCGCGCCATGGAGTACTAGCACTACTGGAAGAGATTGACGAGTTAGGGGAGGACAGCTAGCTGTAGCACGGACTCCCAAGAACTTACTACCGGAAGAGATCGTGCATGTTGTAGACGGCTATTGCGACCTTTGAACACGGAGCAGCCGCATGCACCCGGAAGCGGTGCGGGTGACGCTCTCTCGGCCGGTGCACCGCTTTAATGTCGGCGCCAATGAGAGGTCGCGTCCGCTCTGGCCGGGCACGAATGCGGCACTGACCGTTTCGGGCGGGAAGCACGCGTGGGTGATGAAGAGGGTTCGGGTTGGTCAGGACCGGCCATGGCAGCGGTCAGGACGTGCGCAAACAAGAGATGTCGTACGTTAATATTGCTGCGTATATAATTAACAACGTAAATAATGTGCCAGTTGGACAAATATGATTGGAGATGGAGATGGAAATGGAATTTTCCGTAAACACGGATATGCATATCTATGTCTATGTGTGTGTGCGCGACGACTCTCGCGACCTGGAAGCGAGGGCGTGTTTTTTATCGCGTTTTCTTTCTTGGTACGTTAGAAAATCAGTTTGTCTAATTCACATCTAGATGTTATTTAAGGATATCACATCTAAGCTCCCACATGTATATAATGTAGCAACAAGAAACAAAAAAACTAGGAAAAGACCACAAACAGAGTGGACATCAACTTATATGTGACATAACTATGTGACATCTAGATGTGTCCTAGACAGACCCTTAAAAAATTGTCCCCTAGTTTTCGTTTCTTTTTTTCGGGAACGCGCGTATTCTATTTAAAACCACTGCTATGGAGAGATTTTTTTACTCCATTATAGCCTCTTGTTTGATAGAGTTTCTCGCGTCTCGCTCTCTCGCCCTCTCCATATCAAAACAAGATGACAGTGTCTCTATCTCTCTCCTCAGTGGTGGTCACAGATCTGGCCGAATCCCATCCGCTACGGGAGGTGAGGAGGTGCAGCATTGACGTTGTCGCTGTCGGTGATGGAGGAAGCCGATGCGCACCGTCTTCTCGGAGCCGGCGCTGGTGCGGACGAAGATCATCCGCGCCCTTGTTCACTGTTGTCATGTGGGCAGATCCCACCCGCCCGCCCAAACGACATCTCGCCCACCTGAGGCATAACTTCTTGTACTGGTCCAGCTCCCCAGGCCGCTGCGTGCGGGTTTTCTTTTATGCGATTACTCCCCAGCTCCCCATGCATAGTAGCTAGGGTTCGTCGACTGGTCCAACATCACCTACTAGTACTATTATAGAGGAAATGCCACTCAAAATTTTTTCCCGATTTATGCCTCGGTGGAGGTATACATGTTGTTTCAACAAAAAGTACATGGTGGTTGTGTGGTCATTGTCCATATGGTGGTAGTACTATCACTGGTTAAATGAAGAAATGCTTTTTTTCTCGGGTATCCTGGTTTAGTTCCCATCAAGATAATTATGATGCTTCTGTTTGTTGGTGTACTTTTCATTAATTATTATTGACAATTGAGATGTCGTTGCTAACCCTTTTTTATAATTTTGGAAATAGTGATGCGTGTCTCCATACCCGGGCATGTCTTCCTCAATTTTAGTGGAACGACACAAAATTGGATGGCCATTGTTGTTCCGCCTCACTATCCTCTGCCACGTGGTTCTTCCTTCCTCGAACTTGATTACTAAGAAGAAACAAACCACAGTGAGGATTTGTCGAACTTCTTAGGTGCCTCACCCAAACTTGATGCCAAATGGATGATGCATCACCACGATGATCTATCGATGCTCATGGTTGCACCTCATGGTTTCGTCGGCTGGTGAAGCTAATCGATTTTCAACGTAAAACAAGTTGTCTTCCATCAGCGCTCTTTGCTTGTTACGCACAAAGATGATATCCTTCGTCAGTTCACCTTGGTTGCATTGGAGACGCAGTCGTCTTTCACGTTGGTGCAATTTTATCACACAATTGGCTATGAACCAAATGTTTCCTCGAAGAAGGATCGACGTTGGTACTAAGAGCATAAGTTTTGTGTTGATTTCTAAGCCTTCTCACAACTTTGTCTCCAGCTCCCCTGTAATTTTATTTGTCCAACTATTAACTTTGATTTAAAAAATGGTGTGGACTAAAAACCCGGATGGACGTAGTAGCCCTCCATTTTTATTTACTCCGCATATTAGATTTGACTGAAGTCAAACTTTGTAATACTCTTAAACCTTTACGATAATTGAAATTAAATTTCTTTATTTGTATACACTCTCACACGTTTCCGATAATTTGGTGCATGTGTGGTTGTTCACTTAAGGGAGGGTAGTGTACTACACGTGAAGGACAGGAAGTGCGACCAGGACGCGTGGGCGTGGATCGTTAGTTCATCGGAAGTAGTACTAGTTTTCTTCATTGTACATTAAATAAAGAGTTTCGTTTCGTACTTACACAATTTAAAACGATTGTTATGGAGAGAATAAGAAAACTACTCCACTATATTTTAGTCGTATACGCGAGAGTACTATATGGACGCAGCTTCATTGACTTAGTGCACCTGCCTTTGGATTTACGACAGGTGGGCCCAAAATGTGGCTGGCTCACCTGTCATACAGCCAAAAGTAGGTGCAGTGAAGGCACCGGAGCTCAGTCTGTACTACAGTAGTATATATATAAGCGGGAGCCTTAGCGCTTGTTTGCTAGGGTTTGCACTCTCCACACGCTCGACGCACTACATATATGTTACACGCTGGAGGCTCAGCGTTCATTTGCTAGGGTTTGCTATATTCACAGTCTCTCACCCTCTCTTCACCAGATCTAAACAAGACTGCGTTGGCCTCTTGTCTCTCTCTCCCCCTCACAGCTGGTGAAGGAGGTGTCTGTATCCCGTCGCATCGGGAAGGGGAGGAGGTGCAGCGTTCACTCTATCGCCTTCAGTGAGGGAGGCAATCCACTGCTGGCTGCGCTGTTCTCTTTCACCCAGCGCCTGTGCGGGAGGGCCACCGACCCCTTCTTCCTCGTTGCCGTACGTAGTGTGGGAAGATCCAGCCTCCCGCCGCACGCCTTGCCACACCCCGACGACCCTAAGGTATAAGTTTCTTTGAAACCGTCATTGCTCTAGCTGCATGTGGATCTTTTTCAATCTGTAGTCGAATCTAGGTCTTGGTTCAAAGAGGAAAGAAGGGTGCGGTGGGCTGGAGCAAGAATCTAGGACGTGGTTCAATGAGGAAAGGAGGGGCAGTAAGTAGTATAGACTGGCTATCCAGCCGCTTTGTAGGTCAAAAAGGGAAAAGGGGGTAACCCAGTACACACATCTGTAAGGAACCGATCTCTTTGTTGAAAAGGGAAAGAAACTGGGGGGTCGGGTAGTTTGTGCATGACTAGATTTGCTGCCCTCACATAGGAAGAAGGTTCAAAGAGAACAAATATGGGACCAGCGCATATATGCTGCTTGGCTACATACTCTGCATCACCCATTTATACGTGTGGACGCACATGGTGCTGGCATGTCCCATGCAGCTATTTTGCTGTTGTTAATCTCAGAATTAACTACTGATCTGTTTTAAAATAATTTCTCTATTAATATGAATCAATGCAACCGTTTTAGAAATGCTACTGTCCTATACTTTGTTTTCCATCAAGATAAGGTAGATGCTTCTTTTTGTGGCCGCATGTTTCATCCTCCTTTATTGGCCAGTAATTGTTTTCTTTTTTGCCTCTTAAAACAGGGATATCTATTCAACTTGTTGCTATAGAAAACTTAAATGTCACACCGGCAACTTTGCTTGATTTTAGTGCAACTGCACAAAACTTGATTGGATTTCCTATTTGTGTTGGTAGATTCGTGTTTTATGTTGGTCGTCTCATGAAAGGTCAGTACAGGCCTTCATCCAGATGATTGTGCAGTGTGCTTTGAGATGCTGTGCTACTTGTATTGGTACTGTTTTAAATAAATGATGAATTGAAGCTATTGTATTGCTGTCTTTTCCCATTAAGTAGTGAACAAAAATGGGACCAACACCAGACATGATGCTTGTTGCTTTGTTACAACAAATTCAGCATCACCCCCTTTATAAACTAGTAATTGATGCCACTCTTAGAATTAACTACTGAATCTTATTTCAAAACTGCAACACTTGTTAGGGATTGGCGGGATTACCATTTTTGTGGCCGCATGTTTCATCCTCCTTTATTAGCCAGTAATTGATTCCTTTTTTGCCTCTGTTTATACAGGGATATCTATTCAACTTGTTGCTATTGTGACATTTTGCTTCGCTACGCGAAACACTTTGCTTGATTTCAGTGCAACTGCACAAAACAAGATTGGATTTCCTATTCGTGTTGGCATATTCGTACGTGATCTTGTGTGCGTCATGACAGGTTGGTACTTGCCTTCATCCACATGATCATGCAGTGTGTTTTGAGATGTTGTGCTACTTGTATTGGTACTGTTTTAAATAAATGATGAATTGAAGCTATTGTATTGCTGTCTTTTCCCATTAAGTAGTGAACAAAAATGAGACCAACCCAGACATGATGCTTGTTGCTTTGTTACAACAAATTCAGCATCACCCCCTTTATAAGCAAGTAATTGATGCCACTCTTAGAATTAACTACTAAATCTTATTTCAAAACTGCAACACTTGTTAGGGATTGGCGGGATTACCATTTTTGTGGCCGCATGTTTCATCCTCCTTTATTAGCCAGTAATTGATTCCTTTTTTGCCTCTTTTTATACAAGGATATCTATTCAACTTGTTGCTATGGCGACATTTTTCTTCGCTATGCGAAACACTTTGCTTGATTTCAGTGCAACTACACAAAACGAGATTGGATTTCCTATTCGTGTTGGCAGATTCGTATTTTATCATTGTCGGTCTCATGAAAGGTCAGTACAGGCCTTCATCCACATGATTGTGCAGTGTGCTTTGAGATGTTGTGCTACTTGTATTGGTACTATTTTAAATAAATGTTGAATTGAAGCAATTGTATTGCTGTCTTTTCCCATTAAGTAGTGAACAAAAATGGAACCAACCCAGACATGATGCTTGTTGCTTTGTTACAACGAACTCTGCATCACCCCCTTTATAAGTAGATGGAAGTACATACTGTTGTTGCGCCCACTCTACCCTGGAACTGAATCTTAGTTCAAAACTGCAAACACTTGTTAGGGATCGGTAGGAGTACCAATTCTGTTAGGGATCAGCCAGAGTACATGTTTAAGAAATGTATTGTTCAGATAATGTCTCTGTTATTATATATCAATTACAGACTTATAATGTTTTACAAATGGTACTATCCTGCTTTGTAGTTCTTTCTACATGTTTAACCAAGGTATTGTTAAGATAATGTCTCTGTTAAAATGAATCAGTCACATTGTTTTAGGAATGATACTTTTCTGCTTTTTCGTTCTTTATACATCTTGAAACAAGGCATTGTTAAGATAATGTCTCAAGTAATATGAATGAATCACACTGATTGAGAATTGCTACTCTCCTGCTTTGTTTCCCATTTAGATAAGGTAGATCAGTAGATGTTTTTCTTCTGGGAGTACAAGTCATCAACCGTTATTTCTCAGTAATTGTTTCCCTTATACCTTTTGTTGCTTACAGGGATATCAAAATTAAAGCTCAGTTTTATTCTGACTTCGATTTTAGTTCAACTGCACAAAAGGAGCCAATGTGTCCAAGGCAAACTGCTGCATTACTCAGTCCAGTTGGTCGTTCCACTTTGCAGAAAGAAGCAGTCATTGTTTGCGCTACATTACAGAAGGAATGACCGAGAAGCTTTACAGAGTATTAGGCCTTCCACTATGTAGACCAAAATAGGTGCCAATTTCACCTTTTCTTAGTTTGGCACCGAATCCGTCCATTGCTACAGCCGGTGCCATAAATATTAGACACCGGTGATATGAATAGTCTGCAGAGACCATTGGCAATTTAACAACACGTGGAGTGCCCCGGGCAAGAAGTGCCCAAACAAGTACAAGAAGCGACAGGACTCCACGATCATAGGCATTACATATTTTGAATTGGAAAAGCTTGTCAAAGTTTAATCATTCATGTTAGCAAGAAGCGACAGGACTCCACGATCATAGGCATTACATATTTTGAATGGGAAAGGCTTGTCAAAGTTTAATCATTGATGTTAGCAAGAAGACGTTAGTTTAATATATTGGAATTGGAAAACCTTGTCAAAATTTATATGTTTCGTTGGATTTTTACGTAATACAAATTTATATTTAATCTAACTAGAAATTTCGGGATCAAAATATTTCGGAGCCCATCAAAATGTGGAAAATTTTATAGAATTCTGTCTTCAACGGTTGGTTGAAATTATTATTCATTGTCCTAGCTACAAAAATGGGCTGTACTTTTCACAAACTATAAATGGGCTGTTGTAAATTCCATTAGATTCCAAAATGGGCTGTACATTCTTACAAAACGCAAATGGGCTATAAGTTCTCCGCCACACACTTGTGGGCCTACTAAGTGACGCGTCCCCTAAAAAAATAAGTTGACGCGTATGCAAGGCTTTGCCAACTTATTATAGTCAACACACGGTTCTAGCAGCAGTGCCCGTTGGATGTCTATCCAACGGATGTCGTGCTTCTTCTTCAATCTCGGGTATTCTTAGCTTCGGCCGTCCAAAAAATGATTCCTCCCCCTAACATCTGGGGCGCATCGTCTCGGGGGATGACCTGTGGGCCTACTATGTTGGAGCGTACCAGGGGCTTTATCAACTTAGTCAATAATAAACGTTTCTAGCTTTAGTGACCGTATGATGTCCATCCAACGGCCATAGTGCTTCTTCAACCTCTAGTCTTCTTGGTCCAGCCGCCCAAAGCAGCGCCGGTCGTGCCGCCTGCTCCTGCCTCCCGTGGCCGGCTGTGCTGCCGCGGAGGCCTCACCGCTCCCATACTACTCCGACCGCTGGCCAGGCCATCCCTCCACTCACCCACACCCCCTGTTATTCTGCGGTGACGACAGCCTCACACCGCAGCCGAACCAGTGAACCCTTGTACTCCTCTCCGCGCGGGCTTCCACTGTTGCGTCTTCCCCGACTCCGCATCGTCCCCTTCCTAGGCCTCACCGTCGTCCAGACCACCGCCCTGGTGCTCTCGGCGCGGCGTGGTCAACGTGGTCAACGACCGACTTCCATTGGAAGAGTACTGTACGTGGAGAGGCTGACAGCTGGGTCCAGGCGGCCGCAAGGAAGTGCCTCCTTATTACGCGCAAAATAATTATTCCTCCACCTTACAGCAGGGACCCACCAAACGGGGCACCTTATTTTGCGAAAAAAATGTTTCCCCCCTGACTGCTCGGACCCACCGGACGGGTCAGCGTATTTCACGAAAAAAAGTTCCCCCCGCTGTCAGCTCGGACCCAGCGGAAGTGCCTCCTTATTACGCACAAAAAATGAATACTCCCCCTGCTAGCTGGGACCCACCATGGTGGGAGGCTGACTTGTGGTCCTACTAAGTTGACTGGGACGGGGGCCTTTGTCAAATTTAGTCAATATGAACGATTCTAGCTCCAGTGACCGTACGATGTCCATTGAACGGCCGTAGTGCTTCTTCAACCTCTGGTATTCTTGCTCCAGCCGCCCAAAGCAGAGACGGTCGTGCCACATGCTCCTGCCTCCCGTGGCCGGCTGTGCTGCCGCGGAGGCCTCACCGCCCCCTACTATTCCCACCGCTGGCCAGACCCTGCGGCGATAACATCCTCACACCACAGCCTAACTAGTGAACCCTCGTACTCCTCTCCGCGCAGGCTTCCACTGTCGTGTCTTCCCCGGCTCCCCGTCGTCCCCTTCCTAGTCCTCGCCGTCATCCACCGCCCTGGTGCTCTCGGCGCTGCGTGGTCAATGTGGTCAAGGAACGACTTCCATCGGACGTGGACTATACATGGAGAGGCTGACAGCTGGGTCCATGGCCGCGGCAAGGAAGTGCCTCCTTATTACGTGCAAAATAATTATTCCTTCACCTGACAGCGGGGACCCACCGGACAGGCCACCGTATTTCGTGAAAAAAACGTTTCCCCCTGACTACTGGGACCCACCAGCTACACCTTCACACGCAAGGAAGTGCGTCTGGGCAAAAAAAACAAAACGATTCACCCCCCTGACTGCTTGGACCCACCAGCTACATCTTCGCACGCAAGGAAGTGCCTGACAGTCGGGACCCAGCTGGTCAAAGCGTACGTAGCGTTGTCATTCTGGTCATGAACGTGTACGTACATATATACTAGTCGATGTAGAGGCGCGCACGGTCGTAGTAGAGGCGCGCATGTAGCGTGTACACGTACATACAACGGTCAGGGTGCAAGAAAGAAAATACGGCCACGTATGTGTACATACGGGCGGGGTCTCGAACGCCTACTCGCGCATACGTACGGCGAGGGCTCATGTACATGGCTGGGTCGGAACGGAGAAACAGCGTCGTCGTCGTGTTCATGGGGAGGCAACGAAATGCGTCGTGTTCATGGGGAGGCAACGGAATGTGTCGTGTTCATGGGGAGGCAACGGAATGCGTCGTGTTCATCGGGAGGGCTTGGACAGAACATGCGATGGAAACGAGGCCTGGCGTACCGCAGAACAAAGGATATGGCCTTGTGTTCGACCGGCCACGTTCGAAACGGGATCCTGTTTATCGGGAGGGGTGTGGCGTACCGCAAAACGGAGGGAACGGACCTCCTACGGTCGAAACGGGAGTCCTGTTGATCGGGAGGGGTGTGGCGTACCGCAAAACGGTGGAAACGGACTTGTGTTGGAGCGCTACGGTCGAAATGGGGGTCCTGTTCATCGGGAGGGGTGTGGCATATCGCAAAACGGGACTCCACGGGATATTGTTCATGTCCACCGTCGACCTCCTCCAGCCTCCACGGGCTCCTGTTCATCCAGCCTCCACGGGCTCCTGTTCATCCAGCCTCCACGGGCTCTTGTTCTTCCAGCCTCCACCGCACGCTACTCCACAGACTATTGTTCAACCACCCCTCCACCGTCTACTGTTCATCCAGCCCTCCACACCACAGGGTCCTGTTCAACCACCCCTCCACGGGCACCCCTCCACCGTCTACTGTTCATACAACCCTCCACACCACGGGGTCCTATTCAACCACCCCTCCACGGGCACCCCTCCACCGTCTACTGTTCATCCAGCCCTCCACCACACCACGGGGTCCTGTTCATCTAGAGGCAACGGCACCGCTCACTGTTTATCCACCCCCCCCGCAACGCTCACTGTTTATCCCATCGATCGGCTTCAGTTAGCAGCAGTAGCGAAGGAATCGCTCGATCGGGTTCAGTTAATAGTCATCGATCGATCGCTCGGGTTCAGTAACGCGTAGCCTGCAGTGCAATCGCTCGGGTTCAGTTAGAGCCCAACGCCTCACTCGGGTTTAGTTAGAGCCAACACCTCGCACACAAGCGCATACGTGTACGAGAGAAACACGCATCGCTCGTCCCCGACCTCCCACCATAACCGGGAACTCCAAAAAAAATTCCTCCCCCTCGCTTCTACCATGATTTTTTCCGTCATGGATGGCCCAAAGAATGTCATGCAGCTGCGTCTCCGGCCCTCCCAGGACAAAAAGCCCATTTTCTGTCATGATTTTTTGTCATAGAAGTAGGAGCCCACCACATCTATGATGATACCGGGTTTTGTCACAATTATCATCATAGAAGTGTCATATGTATGACAGAATTTTTTTTCGTTCGGCCCAAAATGTCACGGATGTGTCTTTTTTTTGTAGTGCTACTAGTCACCCACAAGCACCAATCTATAGCTCTGATAACAAGATTGAACACAAGAGATGAACTAGGGTTTGAGATGAGATGGTGATGTTGAAGATGTTGATGGAGATTTCCCTCCCCAAGGTGGTAGAGTTGTTGGTGATGATGATGACGATGATTTCCCCCTTCGGGAGGGAAGTTCCCCCGGCGGAATCGCTCTGCCAGAGGGCAAAAGTGCTCGTGCCCAAGTTCCGCCTCGAGATGGCGGCGCCGTCCCGAAAGTCCTCTCTTATTGGTTCTAGGTTAAAATGACTTATATACTAGAAGATGGGCACCAGAGGTGGGCCAGGGTGAGCACAACCCACCAGGGCGCGCCTGGGCTCCCTGGCGCGCCTAGGTGGGTTGTGCCCACCTGGTGGGCCCCCTCTGGTAGTTATTTGCTCCAATATTCCTGAAATATTCCACAAAAAGTCTTCGTGAAGTTTCAGCTTATTTGGAGTTGTGCAGAATAGGTGGCCTGGCGTAGCTTTTCCACGTCCAGATTTCCAGCTGCCAGAATTCCCCCTCTTTGTGTATACCTTGCATATTATGAGAGAAAAGGCATTAGAATTACTCCAAAAAGCATTATTATGGATAAAAACATTATAAATAATAGGAATCAAACATGATGCTAAATGGACGTATGAGACCACTAGTTTCAAGAAAAAGGGCAAGGGAAATAAAGAGAACTTCGAGAAGAATGGCAAGCAAGTTGCCACTCCCGGGAAGAAGCCCAAAGCTGGACCCAAGCCTGAAACTGAGTGCTTCTACTACAAAGGGACTGGACACTGGAAGCGGAACTCCTCCAAGTATTTGGTGGATAAGAAGGATGTCAAAGTGAACAAAGGTATATTTGATATACATGTTATTGATGTGTACCTTACTAATGCTCGTAGTAGATTGGCTAAGGACGATGTGACAATGCGCGTCGGGAATGGTTCCAAGGTCGATGTGATCACTGTCGGCAAGCTACCTCTACATCTACCTTCAGGATTAGTTTTAGACCTGAATAATTGTTATTTGGTGCCAGGGTTGAGCATGAACATTATATCTGGATCTTGTTTAGTGCGAGGTGGTTATTCTATTAAATCAGATAATAATGGTTGTTCTATTTATATGAGTAATATCTTTTATGGTCATGCACCCTTGAAGAGTGGTCTATTTTTGTTTAATCTCGATTTAGTGATACACATATTCATAATATTGATCCCAAAAGATGCAAATTTGATAATGATAGTGCAACATATTTGTGGCACAACCGTTTAGATCATATTAGTTTAAAGCGCATGAAGAAACTCCATGCAGATGGGCTTTTGGAATCACTTGGTTATGAATCATTTGATACTTGCGAACCATGCGTCATGGGCAAGATGACTAAAACTCCGTTCTCCGGAACAACGGAGCGAGCCAGTGACTTATTGGAAATAATACATACGGATCTATGCAGTCCGATGAGTGTTGAGGCACGCAGCGGCTATCGTTATTTTCTGACCATTACAGATGATTTGAGTAGATATGGGTACAGCTACTTAATGAAAAACAAATCTGAAACATTTGAAAAGTTCGAATAATTTTAGAGTGAAGTGGAGAATAAAGTTTCTACGATCTGATCGCGGAGGCGAATATTTGACTTACGAGTTTGGCCTTGATTTAAAACAATGTGGAATAGTTTCACAACTCACGCCACCTAGAAGATCATAGCTGATAGGGGCGAGGGTGTCCCTATGTTTTGATGAGTAGCTATCATTTTCTGTGGGAGTCGACCTTGACGATCCGACTACGAATGTGCGAGACGTCGCGCCTTAGCAATCGCTAAACCAACTTTTGAGGGGTTATTGACCACGCCGGAGCACGATTAACCTTATCACGAAGGTCTATTTCCTGCAAGCAAACGAAGAACAAGCAAGAAACTAAGATTGCAATCTGGATATTGAGAATATAATATGAAAGCTTTATTGATTAAGGTGGGTTTCTGTGACGCCTTGGTCTGGTCGTTGAACACAAACAAAGTATGCGAAGTTGCAGCTATGGCGAACTTTTAATCTAAACAAAACCCAAAGTCTAAATGATGCCCTAAGAGCTGTATATATGGAGGAAGAGGGGGGGGGGATTTCGTGGTCCTTGGAGGAGGGTGTGACGCCCCAAGACCAGAGCTTCAGATGCCTTCCAGGGTTTCCGGGTTTCGTCGTGTGATTTGTTTAGTTCATTGCATCATGTGCATTGAATCATGTCATCATGACATCTTTTTCTTAAAGCTAACTAAAACTCACTTAAATAAATCGCATGGATTTCTGATCCATTTAAATCGAGGGAGTTCACATGGTGAAATTCTCTTTATAACATATGAAAGTATCCTACTTTTATTAGGGAGCTATTATAAATATTCCATTATCTTGGAATCACCCATAACACAATTGCACTACTCTTCAACTCTTCTTTTATCCGACTCAACTTCATATATTTCCTTGTCATCTCTCTCTCAAGCCATACCCATGCATCATCACCTCTCTCTTCTTTCATGTCTTTGCAAGTGACTTTATTCCTCCTCCATTAATGTTCATCTTTTCCCTATAAATCTTGCCTCTTTCCTACACCCTCTCTTTCAGATTTCATCCCATTCGAAGTTATTTTGGTCAGGTCCAAAAATGATTGATGTTTGAGAATAATTCAAACTCTAATTATTTTTCTACCTTCTAAAAATGCCAGAGCAATTTATTCAAACCCTACATAAATCCAGGGTTCCAGATATATATTTATATATCTCATATCCCTAACCAAAAACCCATGGATTTTCCCCTTTGTTGATTGTTTATTTATATCAACAAAAAAAGTAAAAGAAAGGAAATGCCCCTTACTCAGCTACTCGCTGGGCCTCTCCTTTCCGTCCGGCCCATCCAATCGCTAGGCCCTCTCCCACTAACCCTAGCAACTCCTGGCATCTCCCTCGTCTCCCTCCAGGCCGCCGCATCGCCGCTTGCGCGATCCTTTCTCCCTGCTCGATACCCCCGCCTCTCGCTCCCGTGCCTGAACCACCTGCGCCTCCCTCTCTCTTGCTCGCAGCGCCATCTCCCTCAATCCCCTCCTTCCTTGCTTCGCCAGGGAGAGGAGCGAGGCCCCACGCCCCTACCATCCCCGCGCCTCTCCTTCCATCCCCGCACGCGTCAGGAGACGCGCCCTTCTCGCTGTGCCTCTCATGGCCTCGGAGTCCGGCATCCGTGTCCCGCGCCCAAGCTCCTCCACCGCTGGCCTGCTACCCCATCTCAAAGATCCCCCGGCAGGGCCCCGTCACACCCCGGCGTGCCAAGCTCGTCGCCTTGCAGCCGCCGCGGCCCAGCGCCACCGCGACCAGGAGGAGCTCTCCGCTCCAACGTGCCCCTCCCTCGCCTCAGACGCGTCGCTGGCCAACCTTCGCTGGAGCACGCGCCCGAGTCGGCTCGACCCCGCATCCTCTACTCATGAGCCTCGCTTGTTCGCCTCCGTCCTCAACCACGCCGGCCACCGGAGCTGTTGCCGGCTGCCGCCCCGTCGTAGCTCCATGCTGCCTGCTCTGCTTCCCCTCCTCGTGCCTAGCCGGAGCAGCTTCACCGCTGGCCGAAGTCTCGCAGGAGCAGGAGCTCGTGTCGTCTCTACCGTCCATCGTCGCCTCCCGCCTTCCTCTCCTGCATCTCGTGCCCGCCAAGTTCTAGGAAACCCAAGTATGAACTCGTGTACGTCTACGTGATGAGCCGCCAAGTTCCACGAAGCTCCAAGTTCAACTACACTTTGAGACGAAGAATGCCAAGTACCTCGACGCCCGATGCCTAGAAGAACTACAGTCTCTGAAGAACCGTGTAACGGAACTGTCAAGTTCGACTATGACTCGTGTACGACTACATGGGATTCCTCGGACGCCAAGTTCAACGATGCATCAAGTTCCTCGCTGTGACCCCGAACATCTACGGAAACTCGTGCAACGAGAAACATGTACCACTACCATCGTCGAGATCACGAGAACCTCTACCGTCGACCCTAGAGCATGCAAGAACGACTACTTCCTCTATGAACGTCCCGAGAACGTCTACTTCCCCTTCACCGCATCGAACTCGAACCGCTCCGATAACACACGCTTCAAAGGTATAACCCCGAGACGACCGCCCGTGAACGAATACATGTGTGATGTATGAGATGCTCGTGCTTGTTCCGTGCTGGAATTGTCGGTGCACGTTGCCCCTCTTTTGCCTTGTCACCAACATGTGGACAGCCGGTTACCGGGATCACCCCACCATCTTTTGCACGCTCCCGCCACACTACCTTTGCACCAGTATCTCCGTGAGTTACCGGTACCGATATGGTGCCGTGGCATCATTTTCGGATCCATTGCCATGGCACCCTTTCTTTCCACCACGGTGAAAAATGCTTCATTTTTTGCTCATGCCAACTTTTAATAAAAATTGCAGAAAAACTTGCAAATGTAATCCGCATCATGATAACAACATCAAGAATGTTTAAATTGTTGTTTGAATTAATTTGCTAAATGCATATGGGGATTTACCGGATTTGTTGTTTGTTATATTCGGCCCCATTTAAATTGTTTGATAGTATAGTTTTGTTATGCTTCGCCTCTTGCCATGTTAACCAACATTTAATATTGTTGAGTACCTAACCGGGAGTGAACTAAATAATTGATGTGGTGTTCCGTCAATATGCAACTTGTTGCATATTGGGCTCCACTTAACTTGTAGTTTTGTTTGTGCACTTTGCCATGCCATCCATATTTAAACCGGACATGCATCATACTTGATTGTGCATCATGCCATGTTTATGTGATGGTTGTTTACTTTGTTGCTTGCTTCTTTCCGGGTTGCTTCTCTCGTTAGCTTCGGTTTCATTCCGGAGTTGTGAGGATCCGTTCGACTACGTCCGTTTTTCTTCTTCTTGGACCCGTTCTTCTTCCTAGCGGGATCTCAGGCAAGATGACCATACCCTGGAAATCACTTCTATCTTTGCTTGCTAGTTGTTCTCTCTATTGCTATGTCGCGATACCTACCACTTGCTATATCATGCCTCCCATATTGCCTTGTCAAGCCTCTAACCCACCTTTCCTAGCAAACCGTTGTTTGGCTATGTTACCGCTTTGCTCAGCCCCTCTTGTAGCGTTGCTAGTTGCAGGTGAAGTCAGAGTTTGTTCCATGTTGGAACATGGATATTGTTGGGATATCATTCTTATATCTTATTTACTTTAATGCATCTGTATACTTGGTAAAGGGTGGAAGGCTCGGCCTTATGCCTGGTGTTTTGTTCCACTCTTGCCGCCCTAGTTTCCGTCATACCGGTGCTATGTTCCTTGATTTTGCGTCCCTTACGCGGTTGGGTGTTATGGGAACCCCTTGACAGTTCGCTTTGAATAAAACTCCTCCAGCAAGGCCCAAGCTTGGTTTTACATTTGCCTAACAACCTATCACCTTCCCTTGGGTTCTGCAGACTCAAGGGTCATCTTTATTTTAACCCCCCCAGGCCAGTGCTTGTCTAAGTGTTTGTCCGAACCAGAGCCACTTGCGGCGCCACCTCGGAGAAACTTGAGGGCTGGTTTTAGCTGTACGTAGTGTTCATCCGATGTTGCCCTGAGAACGAGATATGTGCAGCTCCTATCAGGATGTCGGCGCATCGGGCGGTCTTGCTGGTCTTGTTTTACCATTGTCGAAATGTCTTGTAACCGGGATTCCGAGTCTGATCGGGTCTTCCTGGGAGAAGGAATATCCTTCGTTGACCGTGAGAGCTTGTGATGGGCTAAGTTGGGACACCCCTGCAGGGTTTTGAACTTTTGAAAGCCGTGCCCGCGGTTATGGGCAGATGGGAATTTGTTAATGTCCGATTGTAGAAAACTTGACACTTAACTTAATTAAAATGAATCAACCGCGTGTGTAGCTGTGATGGTCTCTTTTCGGCGGAGTCCAAGAAGAGAACATGGTCTCGTGTTATGCTTGAACGTAAGTAGCTTCAGGATCACTTCTTGATCACTATTAGCTTCTCGACCGTGCTTTGCTTCTCTTCTCACTCTCTTTTGCGTAAGTTAGCCACCATATATGCTAGTGCTTGCCGTAGCTCCACCTCACTACCCCTTTCCTACTCATAAGCTTAAATAGTCTTGATCTCGCGGGTGTGAGATTGCTGAGTCCTCGTGGCTCACAGATACTTCCAAACTGTTGCAGGTGCCAATGATGACAGTGCAGGTGACACACCCCAGCTCAAGTGGGAGCTCGATGAAGACCTTGGTCGTTATTTTGTTTTGTTTCCTTTTTGATCAATAGTGCAGCCCAGTTGGGACGATCGGGGATCTAGCAATTGGGGTTGTCTTCTTTTATTTCGGTTCCGTAGTCGGACCTTGTTTGTATCCTGGATGATGTATATATAACTTGTATTTGTGTGAAGTGGCGATTGTAAGCCAACTCTTTATCCCTTTCTTATTCAGTACATGGGATGTGTTAAGATTACCCCTCTTGCGACATGCCCACCATGCGGTTATGCCTCTAAGTCGTGCCCTGACACATGGGAGATATAGCCACATCGTGGGTGTTATAGAGGGGTCCGAAACCAACCCTAACTCTTGTTTCCCCACACATACAGACTCTAAAAATAGGCTATACTCGATTATTTCGAAAATACATGGGCCTGGCCCAATAATAAGGTGACGCAACACCAAGAATAGCCTCTGGACGAAATTTTTGAAGTGGCGTCTTGTATATTTCGTCCAAGGCTTCATGCACTCATTATGGTGGCATCGAAGTCCCAAAATCATCACTTGTAACTCCGTTCTGGTCCCCCTTGCGCATGCCATCATCTCCGTGCTTGAACTTACTCCAAGGTTCATCTTTCTTGTCCAAGGTAGGCCCTTCATTTGTAAGCAAAACAAATGTATGAAATTTAGGCAGCAACATATTCTCATGAACATTAGAATCGTTACCAAGAAATGAAAGTACCTGGTAATTCAATTGGCGTGCGGGAGATCTAGTAATTGGTCTAGTATGTATAGCAATAGGGGCTGTGGGTGTAACAATGGTATTGATTTCCTCATCATGCCCCCTTCTTGAAATGAAGTCATCCTCGATGGAAGCTCATAATCCTCACCCAAATAAGGCTTCAAATCTGCAATGTTAAAAGTGGGACTAACCCCAAAATCTGCAGGCAACTCAAGTTTATATGCATTATCATTTATTTTCTCTAACACCTTAAAAGGAGCATCAACACGTGCTTTGATTTGCGAAAATTAGGAAATCTATCCTTACGCAAATGTAACCTAACAAGATCTCCAGGTGCAAACACAACATGTTTTCTACCTTTATCTCCAGCAAGTTTATATTTAGCATTCATATGCTCAATGTTTTCCTTAGTTAACTCATGCATTTTTAAGATCAATTTAGCACGTTGTTTTGTCATCAAAATTAACCTTCTCTGAAGATGAAAGAGGCAACAAATCAATAGGTTCATGAGGTAGAAAACCATAAACAATTTCAAAAGGGCACATCTTAGTAGTAGAATGAAATGAATGATTATAAGCAAATTCAATATGAGGCAAGCATTCTTCCCACATTTTCTTATTATTTTTCAAAACAGCCCTAAGCATAGTAGACAATGTTCTACTGACTACTTCAGTTTGTCCATCAGTTTGGGGGTGACAAGTAGTACTAAAAAGTAGTTTAGTCCCCAACTTAGCCCATAAACATCTACAAAAGTGGCTAAGAAATTTAGTATCATCATTTGAAACAATAGTATTTGGCACACCATGCAAACGAATAATTTCACCAAAGAACAAATCAGCAACATTAACAGCATCATCATTTTTATGACATGGCATGAAGCGTGCCATTTTTGACAATCTATCCACGACAACAAATATGTTGTCCCTCCCCTTCTGATGAGGACATCAATACCATTGTTACACCCACAGCCCCTCCTGTTATACATACTAGACCAATTACCAGAGCTCGCGCACGCCAATTAAATTATCAGGTACTTTCGTTTCTTGGTAAGGATTCTAATGTTCATGAGAATATGATGCTGCCTAAATTGGATACATTTGTTTTGCTTACAAATGAAGGGCCTGACATGGATAAGAGGGATGAACACTAGAGCAAGGCCAAGCATGGAGATGATGGCATGCGCAAGGGGAACAAGAAAGGAGTGACAAGTGATGATTTCAGGACTTTGAAACCACCATAAGGAGTGCATGAAGCCTTGGACGAAATATACAAGATGCCATTTCATAAATTTCGTCCAGAGGCTATTCTAGGTGCTGCGTCACCTTATTATTGGGCCAGGCCCATGTATTTTCGAAATACTTAAGTATAGAATGTTTTTAGAGTCCGTATGTATGGGGAAACAAGAGTTAGGGTTGGTTTCGGACCCGTCCTCCAAGGGCCACGAAATTCCCCCTCTTCCTCCATATATACAACCCTTAGCTAGGGCACCGTTTAGACTTTGGGTTTTGTTTAGATTAAAAGTTCGCGATAGCTGCAACTTCGTGTACTTCGTTTGTGTTCAACGACCATACAAAGACGTCACAGAACCCCACCGTCATCAACAAAGCTTTCATCTTTTATTCGCAATATCTAGATTGCAATCTTAGTTTCTTGCCTGTTCTTCGTTTGCTTGTAGGAAATAGACCTTCGTGGTAAGGTTGATCATGCTCTGGCATTGTGACGCCCCGAGACCGATGTGCCATGTGTCTTCCAGTTATTCGCTGTTGTTGTCTTGTCATTTGCTTGCGTGTCATGCATTTCATATCATGTCATCATGTGCATTTCATTTGCATACGTGTTCATCTCATGCATCCGAGCATTTTCCCCGTTGTCTGTTTTGCAATCCGGCGCTCCTACGTCCTCCGGCGTCCTCTTTTGCCTCTTTTCATGTGCGGGTGTTAAACGTTCTCGGATTGGACCGAGACTTGCCAAGCGGCCTTGGTTTACTACCGGTAGACCGCCTGTCAAGTTTCGTGCCATTTGGACTTCATTTTATACTCCAACGGTTAACTGAGGAACCGAGAAGGCCTCGTGTGTGTTGCAGCCCAACACCCCTCCAAAGTGGCCCAGAACCCATCCAAACCCCCTCTATCATCTCGGTCGTTCGATCATGATTGCATGGCCGAAAACCGCACCTCATTTGGAGTTTCCTAGCTCCCTCTACCTATATATATGTGGCTCTCCCCAAAATTTCACGCAGTCCAAACCCTAGCAAACTCCTCCCCGTGCCGGACGGACATGTCCGCCGCCCCGCAGCCACCTCACTCCGGCCAATGGCGAGCTGCCATGTCATCGCTCCGCCGCCCTCGTCCACTCCCCTCGCACCAGCTGTCACCGCCGCTCACCGCACCGCGCCCGGCCCGCCATGACCCGGATCTGGCCCTCCGGGCCCGAGCCGCCCAACCCCGCGCCTCCTGAGCGCCTGAGCGCGCCGCCGCCTAGGTTCGTCGTTGCTGAATCCCGAGATCCCCATCGCGATGCCGCCAAGCCCTCCCGCCGGCGAGCCTCGCCGCGGTTCGCGCCGCCGCTGTAGCCCTCCGTGCCTCCGCGCCATCTGGCCGCGCCGCCTTGCGCGCCCAGACCCGCGCCAGCCCCGCGCCACCCTTCGCCAGCGCGCCCGCCTTCGGCGATCGGCGCCGCGCCCCAGCGACCGCGTGCCGTCTCCGGCCACCCTTCGGCCATCTCCGTCGTCTCCGGCGAGGTCCGGTGGATCGGGACGAGATCCACCGGTCCCTTCATCCAAACGCGCCCGCGCCCGACCCGGATCTCCTCGTCCCGCACGTCTCCGTCCCGGGTTGACTTTTCCCGCGAGGTCTAATTTCGTCTAAGTCCCAGTAATTTTGTGCACTTTTCATCGCATCATAACTTCATCACCGTTGCTCCGATTCACGCGTGTAGCATATCAAAATGTTCGCCTCGACGAGTACATCATTTCATCTCATTGCATCATTTTTCAGTTGAGCTCATCTTGATTCCCGAAATGCTGTTGGAAGAGGGCTATGTGATGATAGTTTCAGATCTGTTTCAGCAAATGCACTTTTGTCATTTTTGCCATGATTAATGTGTTCATGCTATGATCCTGAGCTCTACATGTGTTTTGATGTGTGCCATGCCATCTTTACAGCGGTGTATGCCATGTATTTTTGTGATCTTTGTGGTGGTTAGCACAAGCATGCAAAGTAGCTTACTCAATGATGCTGATTTCAAGGACTTAGAAATATTCTAAGTCCTTGTCCTGTTATTGTTTTTATGCCATATGTTCATGTTTTTTCCTAGTGATCCGTGCCTCTTTTGAGCATGATCAGTAAGGATGTTTTGTATATAATGTTATGCTCTATCCATTCATTTTTGTTTTCAATTATGGAGCACCCTAGCTTGAGTCAATCGAGCTCTACTTTTGCTATAAAATGTTCCTGGCAGATTGTTAACATGTTTAGCAATTTTGTCGAGCTTGTTGTTGTTGATCCGTGCATGCTATGTCGTTGTTCTTGCCATGTCTAGCTTCTATGCCATGTCTACTTGCTGGGTGTATGCTTACATTAGCATGCCATGCTTTGTAGTGAGTGCATCGAGCTCGTAAACATGCCTACTTGTTATCTGTTTTGCATGCTCCAGTTTTTCACTAAGTCTGAATCTGTTTATGTTTTTGCTATGTTCACATGCTTGCAATTGTATTTTCTGATCCCTTTTGGCTCATGGTCACTAAGGGACTTTTGTTGTATGCTTTGAGTAGCTTCATGCAATGCCTTGCTTTGCCATGATATGTTCCTGTAGCATGTAGTTATCATGCTCTAAACATTGCGACATGATGATAAATTCCTGACTTGCTGTTAATTTCACCAAGTCTGTAACCTGTTATCATTTGCACTTTTTCCATGCTTGTTTGAACCTCCTATTGAGTGAATTAGCCATACCTCGGTGTTCATCTTTTGTCAAGCATCTTGAGTGGATCCCTGCCATGTATTTTGTTGCTATGTTTGAGTGCTGTAGCATGTTGTTCTTGATGCATTTAGAAGGATTAGGCCACCTTGTTGCACTTTATTTAATTTTGTTACTTGTTTATTGTTACAAATTATCTCATCACAAAACTATCTGTTACCTATAATTTCAGTGCTTGCAGAGAATACCTTGCTGAAAACCGCTTATCATTTCCTTCTGCTCCTCGTTGGGTTCGACACTCTTACTTATCGAAAGGACTACGATAGATCCCCTATACTTGTGGGTCATGAAGACTCTTTTCTGGCGCCGTTGTCGGGGAGTGAAGCGCCTTTGGTAGGTGGAATTTGGTAAGGAAAAAATTATATGGTGTGCTGAAATTTACTGTCACTTGTTACTATGGAAAGTAATCCTCTGAGGGGCTTGTTCGGGGTATTTTCACCTCGACCAGTAGAGCAAAGAGTTGCTCCTCCACATACTCAACCTACTGAACCTACTGAAAATGAAAATGTCTACTTTGAAATTCCTTCGGGTATGATAGAAAAACTGCTAGCTAATCCTTTTGCAGGAGATGGAACATTACATCCTAATGAGCACCTAATATATGTGGATTATTTAAGCTTGCAGGTGTGCCTGATGATGTTATCAAGAAGAAGGTCTTCCCTTTATCTTTGGAGGGAGACGCATTGACATGGTATAGGCTATGTGATGATATGGGATCATGGAACTACAAACGAGTGAAATTGGCATTTCATCAGAAGTTTTGTCCTATGCATCTTGTTCATCGTGATCGTAATTATATATATAATTTTTGGCTTCGCAAAGGAGAAAGCATCGCTCAAGCTTGGGGGAGGCTTAAGTCAATATTATATTCATGCCCCAATCATGAGCTCTCAAGAGAAATGATTATTCGAAATTTTTATGCTCAACTTTCTGATAACAACCGCACCATGCTCGATACTTCTTGTGCTGGCTCTTTTATGATGAAGACTATTGAATTCAAATGGGATTTATTGGAAATAAGTAAACACAACTCTGAAGATTGGGATCTCGACGAAGGTAAGGAGCCAGGTATGACACCTAAGTTTGATTGTGTTAAATCTTTTATGGATACCGATGTTTTCCGTAAATTTAGCACTAAATATGGACTTGACTCTGAGATAGTAGCTTCTTTCTGTGAATCTTTTACTACTCATGTTGATCTCCCTATGGAGAAGTGGTTTAAATATCATGCTCCCATTGAAGTAAAAGTAGTTGCACCTATTAAAGTTTAAGAAAAGGCTGTCACTTATAATGATCATATTGTTCCTACTACTTATGTTGAGAAACCACCTTTTCATGTTAGGATAAAAGATCATGCTAAAGCTTCAACTGTGGTTCGTAAAAGCAATATTAGAACCTATACACCTCCTGAGCAAGTTAAAGTTGAACCTAATATTGCTATTGTTAAGGATCTCTTGGCTGATAATATTGATGGGCATGTTATTTATTTCTGTGATGAAACTGCTAGAATTTCTAAACCTTGTGCTAAAGATAAACATAGACCTGTGGTAGGCATGCGTGTTATTTCTGTTAAAATAGGAGATCATTGTTATCATGGCTTGTGTGATATGGGTGCTAGTGCTAGTGTAATACCTATTGGCTTATACAAAGAAATTATGCATGATATTACACCTACTGAGTTAGAAGAAATTGATGTCACCATTAAACTTGCCAATAGAGATACTATTCACCAATGGGAATTGTTAGAGATGTTGAAGTCTTGTGTGGGAAAACTAAATATCCTGGTGTTTTCTTGTTCTTGGTTCCCCACAAGATAACTTTTGTCCCATTATATTTGGTAGACCCTTCTTAAACACTGTTAATGCTAGGATAGACTGGAAAAAGGATGTTATTACTATTGGTTTAGGTGATATGTCTCATGAGTTCAACTTCTCTAAATTTCGTAGGCCACACCGTGAAGAAGAATTGCCTAGTAAAGATGAAATTATTGGTCTTGCTTCTATTGCCGTACCTCCTA
The DNA here is from genome assembly GCF_018294505.1 of Triticum aestivum. NCBI lineage: Eukaryota > Viridiplantae > Streptophyta > Magnoliopsida > Poales > Poaceae > Triticum > Triticum aestivum. The sequence goes on from NC_057800.1 coordinate 291,249,726, forward strand.
GTGATCCTTTAGAACAATATTTGCTAGACAATGAAAATGATATGTATATGAATGAAAGAAGGGAAATAGATGAAGTGTTCTTTAAACAGGGACCTATTCTGAAATGCAACTTGCCTGTTGAAATCTTAGGGGATCCTCCTCCACCCAAGTGTGATCCCGTGTTTGAGCTTAAACCGTTGCCCGATACTCTTAAATATGCTTATCTTGATGAAAAGAAGATATATCCTGTTATTATTAGTGCTAACCTTTTAGAGAAGGAGGAAGAAAAATTATTGAAAACTCTAAAGAAGCACTATGCTGCTATTGGATATACTCTTGATGATCTTAAGGGCATTAGTCCCACTCTATGTCAAAACAAAATAAATTTGGAAAAGGATGCCAAACCAGTTATTGATCACCAACGACGACTGAATCCTAAAATGAAAGAAGTGGTAAGAAAAGAAATACTAAAGCTCCTTGAGGCAGGTATAATTTATCCCGTTGCTGATAGTCAGTGGGTAAGTCCTGTCCATTGTGTTCCTAAGAAGGGAGGTATTACTGTCGTTCCTAATGATAAAGATGAATTGATTTTGCAAAGAATTATTACAGGTTATAGGATGGCAATTGATTTCCACAAATTAAATAAGGCTACCAAAAAAGATCATTACCCCTTACCTTTTATTGATCAAATGCTAGAAAAATTATCCAAACACACACATTTTTGATTTCTAGATGGTTATTCTAGTTTCTCCCAAATACCTGTGTCAGCTGATGATCAATCTAAGACCACTTTTACTTGCCCTTTCAGTACTTTTGCTTATAGATGTATGCCTTTTGGTTTATGTAATGCACCTTCTACCTTTCAAAGATGCATGATGGCTATATTTCTGATTTTTGTGAAAAGATATGTGAGGTATTCATTGATGATTTCTCCGTTTATGGATCCTCTTTTGATGATTGCTTAAGCAACCTTGATCGAGTTTTGCAGAGATGTGAAGAAACTAACATTGTCTTGTATTGGGAGAAATGCCACTTTATGGTTAATGAAGGTATTGTCTTGGGGCACAAATTTCTGAAAGAGGCATTGAAGTTGATAAAGCTAAAGTTGATGCTATTGAAAAGATGTCGTGTCCCAAGGACATCAAAGGTATAAGAAGTTTCCTAGGTCATGCCGACTTTTATAGGAGGTTCATTAAGGACTTCTCAAAAATTTCTCGGCCTCTGAATAATTTATTACAAAAAGATATACCATTTGTCTTTGATGATGACTGTGTAGAAGCATTTGAAACACTTAAGAAAGCATTAATCTCTGCACCTATTGCTCAGCCACCTGATTGGAATTTACCTTTTGAAATTATGTGTGATGCTAGTGATTATGATGTAGGAGCTGTTCTATGGAAAAGAGTTGATAAGAAACTAAATGTTATTCAATATGCTAGTAAAACTCTAGACAATGCCCAGAGAAATTATGCTACTACTGAAAAAGAATTCTTAGCAGTTGTATTTGCTTGTGATAAGTTCAAACCTTATATTGTTGATTCTAAAGTAACTATTCACACGGATCATGCTACTATTAAATATCTTATGGAAAAGAAAGATGCTAAACCTAGACTTATTAGATGGGTTCTCTTGCTACAAGAATTTGATTTGCATATTATTGATGGAAAGGGAGCTGAGAACCCCGTTGCAGACAACTTGTTTAGGTTAGAAAATGTTCTTGATGACCCACTACCTATTGATGATAGCTTTCCTGATGAACAATTAAATGTCATAAATGCTTCTCATACTGCTCCATGGTATGCAGATTATGCTAATTACATTGTTGCTAAATTTATACCACCTAGTTTCACATACCAGCAAAAGAAAACGTTTTTCTATGATTTAAGACATTACTTTTGAGATGACCCACATCTTTATAAAAAAGGAGTAGATGGTGTTATTAGACGTTGTGTACCCGAACATGAACAGGAACAGATCCTGCGCAAGTGTCACTCCGAGGCTTATGGAGGACACCATGCTAGAGATAGAACTGCACATAAGGTATTGCAATCCGGTTTTATTGGCCTACTCTCTTTAAGGATGCCCGTAAGTTTGTCTTATCTTGTGATGAATGTCAAAGAATTGGTAATATTAGTAGACGTCAAGAAATGCCTATGAATTATTCGCTTGTTATTGAACCATTTGATGTTTGGGGCTTTGATTATATGGGGCCGTTTCCTTCCTCTAATGGATATACACATATTTTAGTTGCTGTTGATTATGTTACTAAGTGGGTAGAAGCTATTCCAACTAGTAGTGCTGATCATAACACCTCTATTAAGATGCTTAAAGAAGTTATTTTTCCGAGGTTTGGAGTCCCTATATATTTAATGACTGATGGTGGTTCAAATTTTATTCATGGTGCTTTCCGTAAAATGCTTGCTAAGTATGATGTTAATCATAGAATTGCATCTCCTTATCACCCACAGTCTAGTGGTCAAGTAGAATTGAGTAATAGAGAACTCAAATTAATTTTGCAAAATACTGTTAATAGATCTAGAAAGAATTGGTCCAAGAAACTTGATGATGCATTATGGGCCTATAGAACTGCATATAAAAATCCTATGGGTATGTCTCCGTATAAAATGGTTTATGGAAAAGCATGTCACTTACCTCTCAAACTAGAACATAAGGCTTATTGGGATATTAAAGAGCTCAATTATGATTTCAAACTTGCCGGTGAGAAAAGGTTATTTGACATTAGCTCACTTGATGAATGGAGAACCCAAGCCTATGAGAATGCCAAATTGTTTAAAGAAAAAGTTAAAAGATGGCATGACAAAAGGATACGAAAGCGTGAGTTTAATGTAGGTGACTATGTATTGCTATACAACTCCCGTTTAAGATTTTTTGCAGGAAAACTTCTCTCCAAATGGGAAGGTCCTTACGTTATCGAGGAGGTCTATTATTCCGGTGCCATAAAAATCAACAACTTTGAAGGCACAAATCCGAAGGTGGTGAACGGTCAAAGAATCAAACATTATATCTCAGGTAACCCTATGAATGTTGAAACCAATGTTATTGAAACCATAACCCCGGAGGAATACATAAGGGACACTTTCTGGAACATTTGAGACTCTGAAAAGGAATAGGTATGTGGTACGGTAAGTAAACCAACTCCAAAACAGTTCTAATGGCAATTTTTCTCCGCTTTGGAATATTTAGAAAAATAGAAAAATAAGAAGCAGTCCAGGAAGGACACGAGGGCTCCACAAGGGTGGAGGGCGCGCCCTACCCCCTGGGCGCGCCCCCCTGCGTCGTGGGCACCTCATGCGCTCTCCGGACCCCGTTTTCTTGCACGTTACGTATTTTGGTAGGTTAAAATTCATTATATAACCTCCCGAAGGTTTTGACCACCGTATCATGCAAATATCCTCTGTTCTTGTTTCGAGTTGTTTTTCTGACAGATCTAGATCATCATGATGTTTCCAAGTGCCCCCAAGGACAAGTTCTTTGATAAGGTCATTAACCCCTACCTCGTGGAAGTGCTTCAACACCCTCAAACCATTGAGATGCATGAGGGGGTGTTGCACATCCGTGATGTTGAGGGACCAAGGGACCAGAAGCGTGGAGACAAGCCTCGAGGCAATGGAGAAACAAGTTTTCAGGTGCCAGGAGATGGTGGAGTGTCTACTTGACTCCAATCACATTATGATCACGGAGTTAACCAACAACCACAAGCTGGACCCCAAGGACATTGGGGAGGCCATCTTCAAGCTTCAAGAGAAAATCGAGCACCTCCAAGCCCAGATTTATGACCTGCAAAATCAAAACTATGAGTATGAGTATAGATTCAAGAGGATGAGTTTGGCTGCAGATTTGAGGATTCAGGAGCCTCGGTCATCCTTCTATGATGGCGAGCCTATGCCTTGGAAGATGGACAACAAGCCTACATCATCAACAACTTCACCCTCTCCACCAACAAGGAAGAATTGAGTATCTGGTATGGGCACCCCCCTTTGAAACTGCCAAGCTTGGGGGAGTGCCCCGGTATCGTATCACCATCACTTCTATCTTTACCGTTTTTCTTAGTTCGATCCTTTTGGTAATATCTCGATCTAGTAGCATAAAAGTTTTAGTATGATCTAGTTGTGAGTTTTGCTTTATGATCGTTCTATGTAATCGAGTCCATGAGCTATATATAATAAAGATTAGTGTTGAGTCAAGGGCTTGATCATTTTGCCATGATCTTGAGTGAATAAAAGAAAAGAGAAAGAATAAAAAGAAATAAAAGAGATCATAAGGATCTTATGGAGAGTAATGAGCTCACATATAAAGAGTATGATGAATAAAAGTTGCTGAGAGTTTACAAACATAGTTTTGATCATCGTTGCAATTAATAGGACGTAATAAAGAAAGAGAGGTCTTCACATATAAATATACTATCTTGGACATCTTTTATGATTGTGAGCACTCATTAAAATATGACATGCTAAAGAGTTGACGTTGGACAAGGAAGACAACATAATGGGTTATGTTTTCTTATGTCTGAGATAAATTATATTGTCATGGATCATCCAACATGATTGAGCTTGCCTTTACCCCTCATGCTAGCCAAATTCTTTGCACCAAGTAGAGATACTACTTGTGCTTCCAAACACCCTTAAACCAGTTTTGCCATGAGAGTCCACCATACCTACCTATGGATTGAGTAAGATCCCTCAAGTAAGTTGTCATCGGTGCAAGCAATAAAAATTGCCCTCTAAATATGTATGACTTATTAGTGTGGGAGGAAATAAGCTTTATACGATCGTGTGATACGGAAGAAATAAAAGCGACAGACTGCATAATAAAGGTCCATATCACAAGTGGCAATATAAAGTGGCGTTCTTTCGCATTAAGATTTTGTGCATCCAACCATAAAAGCGCATGACAACCTCTGCTTCCCTCTGCAAAGGGCCTATCTTTTACTTTTATCTCCTACCTTGCATAAGAGTCATGGAGATCTGCACCCTTCCTTTTTACATTTTATCTTTTGGCAAGCACAACATGTTGGAAATATCCTGGTATATATGGCTAATTGTATGTGAGTTTTCATGAACTATTATTGTTGACATGACCCTTGAGGTAAAACATTGGGAGGCAAAACAATAAGCCCCTATCTTTCTCTATGTCCGATTAAAACTCCATACCCATAAGTATTGCGTGAGTGTTAGCAATTGTGAAAGACTATATGATAGTTGAGTATGTGGACTTGCTGAAAAGCTCTTATATTGACTCTTTCCTATGTTATGATAAATTGCAATTGCTCCAATGACTAAGATTATAGTTTGTTAGTTTTCAATGAAGTTTATGATTCATACTTGAAATTGTGATTGAATTGTTACTCTAGCATAAGAGATCATATGACAAGAATTTTATAAGTTGTTGTTCTAAGAATGATCATGATGCCCTCATGTCCGTATTTTATTTTTATCGACACCTCTATCTCTAAACATGTGGACATATTTTTCGATTTCAGCTTTCTCTTGAGGACAAGCGAGGTCTAAGCTTGGGGAGTTGATACGTCCATTTTCCATCATGCTTTTATATCGATATTTATTGCATTATGGGCTGTTATTACACATTATGTCACAATATGTATGCCTATTCTCTCTTATTTTACAAGGTTTACATAAAGAGGGAGAATGCCGGCAGCTGGGATTCTGGGCTGGAAAAGGAGCAAATATTAGAGACCTATTCTGCACAACTCCAAAAGTCTTGAAACGTCACGGAAGTCATTTTCAGAATATATAAAAAATACTGAGCGCAAGAAGTTCCAGAGGGGGGCCACACCCTGGCCACGAGGGTGGGGGGCATGCCCCCCTGCCTCGTGGGCCCCCTGGTGGCCCTCCAATGCCCATCTTCTGCTGTATGGAGTCTTTCGTTGAGGAAAAAAATCATAAGCAAGCTTTCGGGATGAGACTCCGCCGCCACGAGGCGAAACCTTGGCGGAATCAATCTAGGGCTCTGGCAGAGCTGTTCTGCCGGGGACACTTCCCTCCGGGAGGGGGAAATCATCGCCATCGTCATCACCAACGATCCTCTCATCGGGAGGGGGTCAATCTCCATCAACATCTTCACCAGCACCATCTCCTCTCAAACCCTAGTTCATCTCTTGTATCCAATTCTTTTCTCCAAGTCTGGGATTGGTACCTGTGGGTTGCTAGTAGTGTTGATTACTCCTTGTAGTTGATGCTAGTTGGTTTATTTGGCGGAAGATCATATGTTCAGATCCTATATGCATATTAATACCCCTCTGATTATGATCAAGAATATGCTTTGTGAGTATTTACGTTTGTTCCTGAGGACATGGGAGAAGTCTTGCTATTAGTAGTCATGTGAATTTGGTATTCGTTCGATATTTTGATGAGATGTATGTTGTCTCTCCTCTAGTGGTGTTATGTGAATGTCGACTACATGACACTTCACCATTATTTGGGCCTAGAGGAAGGCATTGGGAAGTAATAAGTAGATGATGGGTTGCTAGAGTGACAGAAGCTTAAACCCTAGTTTATGCGTTGCTTCGTAAGGGGCTGATTTGGATCCATATGTTTCATGCTATGGTTAGGTTTACCTTAATACTTTTGTTATAGTTGCGGATGCTTGCAATAGAGGTTAATCATAAGTGGGATGCTTGTCCAAGTAAGGACAACACCCAAGCACCGGTCCACCCACATATCAAATTATCAAAGTACCGAACGCGAATCATATGATCGTGATGAAACCTAGCTTGATGATAATTCCCATGTGTCCTCGGGAGCGCTTTTCTCTATATAAGAGTTTGTCCAGGCTTGTCCTTTGCTACAAAAAGGATTGGGCCACCTTGTTTCACTTTATTTACTTTTGTTACTTGTTGCTCGTTACAAATTATCTTATCACAAAACTATCTGTTACCTATAATTTCAGTGCTTGCAGAGAATACCTTGCTGAAAACCGCTTATCATTTCCTTCTGCTCCTCGTTGGGTTCGACACTCTTACTTATCGAAAGGACTACGATAGATCCCCTATACTTGTGGGTCATCATTTGTCGGTCCATCCAGAAGCTCTTTTTCTGGCGCCGTTGCTCGTGGAGTGAAGCGCCTTTGTAGTGCATTATCGTAAGGCAAAATTTTATATAGTGTGCTGAATTTGATCCTTGTATTTTTGGACCATGTCATCCTTTGGCTTTTTTGGGTATCTTCACCCGCTAAAGTCATAATAGCTTTGTCCCCTGCAACTACTACTTGTGGTAATCAATTTTTAGCTTTAATCATCCTTCGGGTGTGTTAGGAAATTGTTATCTTTCTTGTCATCTCTCTCTCAAACAATGCCCATGCATCATCACCTCTCCCTTCCTTCTCCTTTCTTTTATTTTGCAAGTTCCATTTCTCCCTTCTCCTTTAATGTTCATTCTTTCCCTATAAATCTTGCCTCTTGCCTACACCCTCTCTGTCAGATTTCATCCCATTTGAAGTTGTTTTGGTCAGGTTAAAAAATGATTGAAGTTTTAAAATAATCCAAACTCTAATTATTTTTCTGCCTTCTAAAAATGTCAGAGCACTTTATTCAAATTCTACATAAATCCAGGGTTCAAAACTTATTCTTACTTATTCTTAATTCATCACCTAAACCCTTGGACTTTTCCTTTCTAAACCTGGGAATTCAAATTTTCAGAAAAGAAAGAAAAGGGAAGGGGCCTCCTCCTCCCGTTCAAGCCCAGCCATGGTAATTCTCCATTGTGGCACACTTCGACCCCACCTGCCAGCCTCTCCCTTTGCTCCTTTTTCTTCCTCCTCAGGCCACCTCCCCCTCACAGTAAAAGCAGAGGAGATGCACACATGGCCACCGAGGCAGGCAGTCGAGCCACGTCCCCTCCTATAAATCCCGCAGCCTCCGCCCTAGGGTTCCTCCTCCCTCCTTTCCCCTCCGCGCCGCCGCCACAGGTAAGGGGACACCCACGCACCTCCTTCCGCGCCTCCAGGAGCCATGGCCGCTGCGGCCGCGAGCTCGTCGCTGGCCTAGCCCTTCACCGGCCTCCCTTCTGCGTCCCCAAACACCGCGACACTGCCCCAGATCCATTCTGACGTCGAGCCACGCCCAAGGACCGCCAAGTTTGGCTACCTCCCTGCCGTTCTATTCCTCCCCTGCTTCCTGCTACTTCAGGGACAACGCTGGTCAGCGCCTTCCCTCATCACCTCCGTTCATCCTGATGAGGTTATGTACCTAGGGTAGGGTCATAAGCCTGACTTAGACACCTTCCCCTAGGACATCACCCTAAAGCTAGAATCATTCAAAGGGTACCATTATCCACTCGACCAGAGACATTCCACTCGGAAGAATCAATGGCACTCGACCATCGCAGAAGCCACTCGACGAACAGTAGATCTAAAGCCACTCTGCACCAACAACGGTCGAGCATTTACTTATAGGCTTAATTGTCATTTATAGCATTTAATGGCTAGCGTTACCAGTAACGTTCCTCTCTTAATGTACATTGAACCCTTGTAACGGAGGGGAGCAGGGGTCCTGGCGCACTCTATATAAGCCACCCCCTCCTCTGGCACAAGGGTTCGCATCTTTGTAAACACACACACACACACACATAATCCAGTCGACCGCCTCAGGGCACCGAGACGTAGGGCTATTACTTCCTCCGAGAAGGGCCTGAACTCGTAAAGCTCGTGTGTACAACTACTCCATAGCTAGGATCTTGCCTCCTCATATCTACCCCCATTCTACTGTCAGTCTTAGACCCATGACAGTTGGCGCCCACCATGGGGCAGGTGTCTTAGCAGTTTATTGGAGAAGTTGCGATTCTTCCGATTCCCATCATCATGGATTCCGGCGGAGGATTGGCTGAAGGATGCGAGATCCGTCTCGGCGCGCTCGTCTTCATCGCCGACGACTCCGCTTGGCTTCACGAAGCTCCACTCGACGTCGAGGCGCTCCTCGTCCGTGGGGCGACGCACTTCCGCGCGTGCGTTCGCGGCGTCCTTCTTCGACAACCGTCGACTCCGTATCAGTCAACTCCTGTGGCAACCTCCCTCTCCATTGTTCATCGGCGCCAGCGATCCGGTCGGTCGCGGCTTCAACGGTGGGTGAGGCATGTAGTGGCCCGCCAATCGGCCATCCTGCAAATCGCGGCAATCGAGCCTGACGAAACTCTCTATGGCCTGTTTGATCTGTCAACTGGCTCCGTCGAGACTGCGTCCGAATGCGACAGCAGCGACCCCGCGGCAGAAATCTTGATGGTCAATGGACCACGCAGTCCTCCTGGCTTCACTTGGGAAGGCGATGGCGATGGCGGCGGTGATCCGTCACATGTTGACAAGGAATACCGTCCCCAACCCCTCTCTTTGCGGCGGAGGGAAGATATTCGTAGCTGTAATATGGATGTGCTCCACACTCCTATCATTGGAGAAACCCCCGAGGCCTAGGCCTTGGAGTTGGCGCGCCTGGCCAACTTGGCTGAGCGCACTCGACTGGAGAATCTCCAGCGCACTCTCGACGAGCGTGCTCGGCAGCGGATCCCCGAGTCCAGTCGACGACAACTTTTTCCTCCTCCAACTCAGGTATATCGAACTCTGATCCAGAATCTCACAGCTGCAGCTCGAATAGCAGAGTCAATTCAACCTTCCCAGTCAGAAGATGGCTGAGGTTTGATGCAGATCCGGGCTTTACTCGGGGCAGTAGGAGAGCAGAACACAGTGGTATCTTAGTCGCGGAATAGGATTCATAGCAGGTCTGTGGTGGCGGATACTGTCCAGTCTGCCCATAGCCCGAGACCGCCTCTGCGGCGTGAGGGACGTGGATACCAGCAAGATCAGTACAGGAACTGTGAGCAGTATGATCATCGACTCGACCACGACGATCATCGTCGAGTGCCCACATCTCCTCCGAGGAGTGGGTCGTACGTGCCTCGGTGGCAAGATGACAGGTGCCCCCACAGCGGCGAACGGAGAATTCCAGTCGACCCCAGAGAACCAGGCTTTGATGTAAGGTCGATCCTCGTTCAAGGTCTGGTTGATAGAAATAGAGCTCATAGAGAAGGCCACGATAGAGATCATCCGACTGGAAGCAGGGTATACGTTTCAGGACCCGAGTGTTTCAGCAGAGCCATCAGAGCAGTAGTGATTCCTCCAAACTTCAGGTTGGCGACTGGAGTCAGCAAGTTCACTGGCGAATCCAAGCCAGACACTTGGCTTGAGGATTACCGAGTGGCTGTGCATATTGGTGGTGGCAATGATGATGTTGCCATGAAGCACCTCCCCTTGATGTTGGAGGGCTCTGCCAGAGCGTGGTTGAATCAGTTGGCTCCTGGCAGCATATACAGTTGGGAAGAACTTGCTCGAGTGTTTGTTAGGACCTTTGAAGGGACTTGCAAAAGGCCGGCAGGGTTGACAAAATTGCAGTGTTGTGTCCAGAAACCGAATGAAATTTGAGGGATTATATCTAGAGATGGATCATGTTGCACCATGCAGTGGAGAATGTGTCAGATCACCAAGCAATTTGTGCCTTCAAGGAAGGCGTTAAGTATCGGGAATTGAACCTGAAATTCGGTCGAACAGGAGATATGACTCTGACTCGGATGATGGAGATCGCCACCAAATATGCCAATGGTGAAGAGGAAGACCGACTCCGGAGTGGCAAACACAAAGCAGTCGCCCAAGAAACCGGAGGAGGGAATACCAGTCGGAAACAGAAGCGAAAGGCTGAACCAGCTGCTCCTGGTGAAGCTTTAGCTGTTGCCCAAGGAAAGTTCAAGGGAAAACCCAAAGGGCCCTGGAATCCCAAGAAAGTTAAGGATAAAGATGGGAATGATGAGTTGTATTTACCGTGCCATATTCATACCAAGAAAGATGAGGAAGGGAACATCATTTACCCTAAACACACCACTCGACGGTGTCATTTCCTGAGTCAGCAGTTCCGAGAGAAACAACCCAAGGAAAAGGAAAAGGAGTCGGACGAAGGTGAGGATAGGGAAGAAGATGATGACGGCTTTCCCAATGTCAATTCCACGCTGATGATTTTTGCTGATGTTGAAAGCAAAAGTCGATTGAAGGTTATTAACAGGGAGGTGAACATGGTTGCTCCGGCAACACCCAGTTATCTGAAGTGGTCCCAGACTGCCATCACATTCGACCAGTCAGACCACCCAGCGCATATAGCCACCCCTGGGAGGCAAGCACTGGTGGTCGACCCAGTAGTCGAAGGCACCCGACTGACTAAAGTGCTGATGGATGGTGGCAGCGGCTTGAATATTCTTTATGCTGAAACCTTGAAGGGAATGGGCATTCCGATGTCCAAGCTGAGTGAAAGCAACATGAGTTTCCACGGTGTTATACCTGGCAAGAAAGCTCAGTCACTCGGCCAGATCACACTTGATGTGGTTTTCGGTGATTCCAAGAATTACCGCAAGGAAAAGTTGATGTTTGAGGTAGTGGATTTCAAGAGTGCTTACCATGCCATCCTGGGGAGACCCGCTTATGCACGTTTTATGGCTCGACCATGTTACGTGTATCTCAAATTGAAGATGCCTGGTCCCAAAGGAGTAATCACTGTCACTGGCAATCGGCAGAAGGCAGAAGAGTGCTTCCAGAAGGGCTCAAAAATTGCCGATGCACAGATGGCAGTAGTGGAACTGCAAGAGTACCAGAAAAATGCAGATCCGAGTGATTTGCTGCGAGCCAAGAAGCCTACCACAGAGTCCGCATTTCAGTCGTCAGGGGAAACGAAGCCGATTCATATCCACCCGACCGATCCCAATGCTGCTCCGACCCATATCTCGTCAACACTTGACAGCAAATAGGAAGAAGCGCTCATCCAGTTCCTCCGTGAGAACTGGGACATCTTTGCATGGAAACCTTCTGACATGCCGGGTGTACCCAGGGGACTGGCTGAGCATCGTTTGCGAGTCGACCCGAAAGTAAAACCAGTCAAGGAACATCTTCGACGGTCCGCCGTCCAGAAGAGAAAAGCAATTGGCGAAGAAGTGGCTTGGCTCCTGGCTGCTGAGTTCATCCGAGAGATTTATGAATCCGAGTGGCTCGCCAATGTTGTCATGGTCCCTAAGAAGGATGATTCACTTCGCATGTGCATTGACTTCAAGCATATCAATCAGGCCTGCCCGAAAGATCATTTTCCTCTTCCCCCATCGACCAAATTGTCGATTCAACTGCGGGTGTGAGCGTTTGTCCTTCTTGGACGCCTATTCCGGGTACCATCAGATCCGACTGTATGGACCCGATGAGATAAAAATGGCTTTCATCACTCCATTCAGATGTTTCTGTTATGTCACTATGCCATTTGTCCTGAAGAATGCCGGAGCCACATTCATAAGGATGATCCAGAAGTGTCTGCTCACTCAAATCAGTCGGAATGTGGAAGCATACATGGATGCCATTGTAGTCAAGTCACGTAAAGGTTCCGACCTGCTGGCTGACCTTGCTGAAACCTTTGCCAACCTCAGAAGGTACGATATCAAGCTTAATCCATCAAAGTGCACATTCGGAGTTCCTGGCGGAAAATTACTCGGTTTCCTCATTTCCGAACGAGGGATCGATGCTAACCCATAGAAAGTTGGTGCCATTCTTCGGATGAAACGCCCTGTGCGTGTGCACGATGTCCAAAAGCTTACTGGTTATTTGGTCGCTTTGAGTCGATTCATTTCTCGTCTCGGTGAAAAGGCACTGCCTCTTTACCGACTGATGAAGAAGTCTAATAAGTTCGAGTGGACTCCTGAAGCTGATGCAGCGTTTGTAGAGCTCAAAGCCCTGCTTTCCACCCAGCCGGTGCTTGCTGCACCAATCAGCAAAGAGCCTTTACTGCTTTACATTGCAGCCACTGGACAAGTCGTCAGTATAGTACTCATGGTCGAGCGTGAAGAAGAAGGGAAAACTTATAAAGTTCAGCGCCCAATATATTACGTTTCTGAAGTCCTGACTCCATCAAAGCAAAGATATCCCCATTATCAAAAGCTTGTTTATGGAATTTACATGACCACAAAGAAGGTTGCACACTATTTCTCTGATCATTCTGTTATAGTCGTCAGCGACGCTCCAGTGTCGGAGATTTTGAATAACAGAGATGCAACTGGTCGAGTGGCAAAGTGGGCGATTGAACTCCTTCCCCTGGATATCAAGTTTGAAGCAAAGAAGGCTATTAAGTCCCAAGCAATAGCTGATTTCCTCGCCGAGTGGATCGAACAGCAACTTCCAGCCCAAATTCACTCGGAGCATTGGACCATGTTCTTCGATGGGTCCAAGATGCTGAATGGTTCCGGTGCTGGAGTGGTATTGGCCTCCCCCCGAGGTGACAGACTTAGTTATGTTCTCCAGATTCACTTTGACTCCTCCAACAATGAGGCTGAATACGAGGCACTTCTGTATGGGTTGCGTATGGCCATTTCACTCGGCGTCCGTCGCCTCATGGTCTATGGCGACTCGGATTTAGTGGTCAATCAGGTGATGAAGGAGTGGGACGTCAGAAGCCCAGCCATGACTGGTTATTGCAATGCAGTAAGAAAGTTAGAAAAGAGGTTCGAGGGGTTAGAGCTCCATCACATCCCCCGACTGAAAAATCAAGCAGCCGATGATCTGGCAAAGATAGGCTCCAAGAGAGAATCCATTCCCAGTAATGTGTTCCTGGAGCATATTCATGCACCCTCGATTCAAGAAGATCCCTTCACTGAAGAGCCCCCACAGCCGAAGAGTGCCACCGATCCGACTGAAATCGAGATTCCAGCCGTGGTCGACTTGATCATGGAAGTTTTGGTCATCACCCCCGATTGGACGGTACCATATATCGCATACATTCTTAGAAGAGAACTCCCAGAAGATGAAGAAGAGGCTCGACAGATCGTCCGTCGATCTAAGGGCTTCACCGTGATAAGAGGACAGTTGTTCAGAGAAAGTGTGACTGGAGTCTGCCAGAAATGCATAACACCTGAAGAAGGTCGAGTGATCCTCAATGATATCCACTCGGGGACCTGTGGTCACCATGCGTCCTCTCGGACCATTGTGGCCAAAGCATACCGAGCGGGATTTTACTGGCCTCGAGCAAATGAGATGACACAAGAAATAGTCGACAAATGTGAAGGTTGTCAGTTCTACTCCAACATGTCTCACAAGCCTGCGTCAGCCCTGAAAACCATTCCGCTTGTCTGGCCTTTTGCTGTTTGGGGATTGGATATGGTTGGACCTTTGAGGACTGGCAGGAGTGGATTCACTCATGTGCTTGTAGCAGTTGACAAGTTCACCAAATGGATTGAAGGCAAGCCTACCAAGAACCTTGATGCTAGTACTGCCGTCAGCTTCATCAGAGAGATAACATTCAAATATGGTGTTCCCACAGCATCATCACTGACAACGGTTCAAACTTTGATTCTGATGAGTTCAGGACTTTTTGTGCTTCACAAGGTACTCGAGTCGACTATGCCTCGGTCGCTCACCCCCAGTCGAATGGACAGGCTGAAAGGGCAAATGGATTGATTCTCAAAGGACTGAAACCTCGACTGATGCGTGACCTCAAACACGCAGCAGGAGCCTGGGTCGATGAACTTCCATCAGTATTATGGGGATTGAGGATAACTCCCAATCGGTCGACTGGCAGAACCCCGTTTTTCTTGGTTTGTGGAGCCGAAGCGATACTTCCGAGTGACTTGCTCCACAATGCACCCTGAGTCGAGCTTTTCACAGAGGAAGAAGCAGAACCAGCGTGACAAGATGCAGTTGACCTCCTTGAAGAAGAAAGAGAGATGGCCTTGATCCGATCAACCATTTATCTGCAAGATCTGCGTCGATTCCATGCCAGAAATGTGAGGGGTCGAGCATTTCAAGAGGGAGACTTAGTTCTCCGAGTGGATCAGCAGAAACCACACAAGCTTGCTCCCTCTTGGGAAGGCCCCTTCGTGGTCACCAGAGTGCTCCACAATGGAGCGTACCACCTTTATGACATCGAGCACAAGAAAGACGAGCCGCGCGCCTGGAATGCGGAGCTGCTCCACCCCTTTTATACTTAAACACTCAGTCTGCTGAGATGTAATAAAAAATACCTTTGTATTTTGTTTATCAAAAACAAGAGTTTTACAGTCTTCTAAAAAGATTGTCGATTGTTTACATATGTTTCTGAAATCCCCCAGTGGGTGGCTTAGCTGTAGTCCAGTACTTGCCTACGTTTCAAAAATCCTACCGAGTGATGAGCAAGTCTCTCACTCGGGGGCTTAGCTGTAGTCCAGTACTTGCCTA